>NC_028647.1:15842521-15853327 GCF_001406875.1 Solanum pennellii
TCTGTGACGGCCCGTCGTGCCTGCGACGGTCCGTCCTGCCATTTCGTCGCGAAGTTCAGAGAGTCGATTTCAGTACCCAAATTTCAGAATTCTAAGTGTTTTGGAACGAGACCCCCTCGACGGTCCGTCGTGCCCATGACGGTCCGTCGTGGGATCCGTCGATCCTGATAGTTTTTTCCAGAATAACTCTAATGCTCAAAACGACTAAGCAGGTCGTTACAGAAATTTAAAATTTTGAAGGTATCATCAACTATTCATTTTCATATACATTCAAAATTAGAAATGATAATGTTAAAAGAATCAATTAATTTCTTGTAAATTGAAAGAACTTAATTGAAATCAAATAAAAAAATATATGATACTTCCTAATCATCTTCAAATTTAATGAGTTTATCGAATTATTCGAAATATAAGAAAATATTTAAATAAAATTTTAAAACTAAAGAGAGTAAAGATAATAGTAATAAAAAAAGAAGGTGAAGTTGTGGTAAAAATGACATTGAAAGTAAGAAGTTCCAATGGATGGAGATGAAAATCAATTTTTGAAAAGAAAGAAGAACAAAAGAGAAAAATAAAAAGAGAAAAAAGTTAAAATAATAAGAAATATAAGAAATTAAATTTTATAACAAAATACTTGTAAAAATAAAATTATATTAGTTATTTTAGGGTGCTCACCTCTTTGAGAGAGTGCACACCATTCTCTTGTTAGATGGACGAAAAATGATGTAATTATATCTATTCAAAATTGTTTAATGGCGGTAATAGGACAATTGCAAAGTTAAGATGTCTTTTTAAAAATTTAGGACAACTTAATTGGTGACTTTATGTCTTTTCTCCATTTATTTATGTTTTTATCTAGTTTACTTTCAGTCTTTTTAGTATATTTAAAGTTAGTTGAGGGCTTTTCCCAACATCTCTTTCAGTAGTGGAGACTTTCAGACATAGAATCAATATTAAGTTGTTTGGTATTTTCTTCCCATTGACATGTTTAGAATTATTAAAGGTTTGGAGTACTTATTTATTGAATATGATTCCACTTATCTTTGTTATTAATTTAGTATGCTTGTGATATGCCAGATTCAGGATTAGCTTGGGGTCGCTGATTCTAGGTCCCGTATTACGCTTATGGGATAGACTCGAGACGTGACATGTGGTAAAAAGTTAATTCATAAATCAGATCCCTGATCAGGATCGAGAGCTGAGAGTTGATATTGAGGTTGGGGTGGGGATACTGGGTCAAAAGTCAAGTCTTAAATCAAGATTAAATCAAGGTTGGGAATATTGAATGTCTAGATCGAGAGTCGCCAGACCTCATGTTGGAATCAGAAGTTGGGTGTCAAGTCTGAAGTCAGGTTTCATACCGATGCCAGAATTCGAATATCAGATCGAGGTATAAAATCAGGTTAGGAGTCTAGGTTGAAATTGGTTTAATATCATAATTTTTTTCACATTATACGTAAATTCTTTTTGAACAATATTTCCTTCTTATATTATTAGAATATTGTCATAAAATAAATAAGAATTCACATATTTTTTCAACAAATTATTTTGTAAGAAGTATTTTTATATTTTTATAAAATACATTTTCTTTTGGTAGCAAAAGTATTTTTAGTTTTTTTCAAAAGTATAATTTATATTTATATCTATATAATAAAATAAGAATACATACATTAATAAAAATTATATTTGATGCGATAAGAGTACGTTGTGCAAAATTAAATCAAAATTGATAATCCGAATCGATAATTTGGTTATTGAGTCAATGATTTGGGTTAATGGGTTAAAGGTCTTGTTTTACTATAAAATTCTTATTGGCTTATCAATTCGGGTCTCAATTTGACCATATCTCTAATCGGATGTCTCGATAACCCGATAAGAAGTTTAATTAATTACATTTATCACCTAAGGCCTTACGCACTTTTAGCCTTTAGGGTTTACACTTCATTCTCTTTAAAGTGACTCTATAGTTGACACTCAAATTTCACAATAATATTTCAAAGCTGCGACATCACACATTGATTCACTCTTACTGCTTCTCTAAGAGCCTGTTTGACATTGTTGTTGGGAGACTAGAAGTGTTTTTTAAAAGAAAAAATATATTATTTTAATAAATTAGGTGTTTGATAAAATTTTAAAACTACTTTTAAATGGAAGTAGAAAACTGTTGTTTGGAAAAAGCTTAACGTTTCTATTTTTTTTAAAAAAGAAGCAGAAACAAAAATAAAAAAAATAATTTTTTAAGACTATGATTATTCTTGAAGCTCTGAAGTCGGTGTGAATTGTTTCATATTATTAAAACTACCATCCACATTTTCTAAAAAAAATCTGTCAATTCTACAACCAAGTTTATAATGTATCTTGCAGCTAAATCACCCATAGATTTGAATATTGAGGACATTAGATATATGGTTACAAATGAGAATGTGATAAGATTCTTAGAAAATTCAAATATAAGTGTAAATGAATATATATGTTGCTTTTTTGCTATCATTTTCCTATCAAACTTCTTTCCAGATTATTTAGGGTTGTGTGTGCATTTTATCTTCTTCATACCCACTTATGGGATATTTTCATTGTTATGTTTAAATGTTTAGTTTGATATAATTGTTCTGGTTTTCATTTGACTTGTAGGTTGTTTCATCTCATTTCTGCACTAACAAGTATATGAATCTAAGGTAATTTTGATACTATTTATCATAGTTATTTTATATTAAAGGGAAAATGCTCAAGTATCCCCTCAACCTATGTTCGAAATTTCAGAGACACACTTATACTATACTAAGGTCCTATTACCCCTCTGAACTTATTTTATAAGTGATTCTCTACCCCTTTTCCGCCTACGTGGCACTAACTTGAAAAAAAAGAAGTCAACCAACGTTGGACCCACAAGATAGTGCCACGTAAGACGAAAATGGGTAGAAAATTATTAATAAAATAAGTTCAGGGGGTAATAGGATCTTAGTATAGTATAAGAGTGTCTCTAAGATTTCGGACATAGGTTGAGGGGGTATTTGTGCATTATCCCTATATTGAACATTCATACATATTACTCTATGATGTAGAAGAAAACAATATTTCTTTAAAAATATGTTTTTATATAGAACATTCTACACAATTTCTACAATATTTCTTTAAAATATGTTTTTATGTAAAATACTCCACACAATTTTTATATTAGATTTAAGATATATTTGTCTGGCTGTAATAATTAACATGTTTGTCCACTTGAAAAGGTCATGCAAAAGAAGAAAAAAACTCCTAACTGTTTTTAAATCAAACAAATTTAATTAGTATTATATGTGGTATTTAGTGGTTATTTGACCTTTTGTCTTAAGAAATATTGCGGCGTGAAATTTGCTTCAACATCTATGGTGTGAAAGATCTTATTAAGTCATTAATGCAATAAATATTTATAAAAATGGTGAAAATAAATGCAAAAAATATGATACTATGAAAATGTAACTTTTCATTTAAGGTCTTTTCACTTGTAATATGATACATGATTTATCATATAATGATTAATTAAACGGAAAAGACTCAAAGATACCCCTTAACTATTCGAAATAGCTCAAATATACCCTTAAACTTTATTTCGGCTCAAAAGTTCTCTTCCCGTCAAACTATTGGATCAAAAGTACCTTCTTATTAATGGAAGTTGTTAAATGTCATGTGGATGCCACATTGCATGCCAATAAGGTTCTACTGCCACATAGACAGAATCCCTAAATCCTAATTACTTTCCCCCTCATTTCATTATTTCAGAAATGATATATTCACCCGTTCTCCATCATTTCGCGTCTAGGGTTTCATACTATCTTCGTGGTTGAGTTTCAAAGTGGATATTCACACTTCTAGGTTAGTAAATATTTTTTCTTATTTTATTATGTTTACAATTTCAAAGCATGATAGTTAGGATTTCACAACTTTCCCCTAATTTCGCAGCTAAGACTTCGTAGCTTTCTTCGGGGCTGAGTTTCAAAATGGATATTCATGGTTGTAGGTTATTAAATATTTTTTCTTATTTTATTAAAGTTATGATTTCAAAATATGATAGATAGAATTTCACAATTTTTCCGTCATTTTGCGGCCAAGGTTTCATAACTTTCTTCATTGAGGAGTTTCAAAGTGGATTTTCGTGGTTGTAAACACAATAAAATAAAAAAAAATTACTAACCTATAACCACGAATATCCACTTTGAAACCCAGAGATTAAGAAAACTATGAAACTTTAGCCGCGAAGTGAGGGAGAAGGGGTGAAATCGTTTCTGGAAAATAATGAAATGAGGGGAAAATGAGTAATTAAGATTTAGGGATTTAGTCAATGTGGCAGATGAGGAATTCAACAACTTTCGCTAATAAGAAGGTCACTTTTGACCCAATAATTTGACGGGAAGGGTAGTTTTGAGCCGAAGTATAGTTCAAGGATACATATGAGTTATTTCGGATAGTTTGAGGGTACTTTTGACCCTTTTCCTTTTATTTTATGTGGCAGTGGAAATCTATTGTGGTGCCATGTGGTATCCACATGGCATTTAACAATTTCTGTTAATTAGAAGGGCATTTTTGACCCAATAGTTTGACGGGAAGGGTAATTTTGAGCCAAAATATAGTTTAAGGTATATATGAGCTATTTCAGATAGTTTAAGGGAATTTTTGACCCTTTTCCGTTAATTAAATGATTTATAATATTATAATTTAGTGTAAGGGCAAAATAGTAACCCAATTTTGCATTGGACATGTGCCCTACACAAGTAGTTCATACAAAATAAATCATATTAAAAATACATTGTAATGAATAATTGAATAATGTGAAAAAATACAAGCTGAAATAGATGAATAGTCAACTTATATTTGAATGACTTTTTCGTTGAATAATAGATGATTAAATATTATTTGAAACTATTAAATTCAACATGAAAATTTAGCTAGATAGGTAAAATGTTTAATAAAGTATACTTTGATCAAGTAATGTATTCATATATTACATGATACTTTTCCATAAGTAGTGTTCTTGATGCGTATTCCACTTTATTGTTTTGATTACCCATTCAACTGTTAGAGTTGTTTCATTCATCCACTTATAAAAATAATTAGGAATACATTAATAAACATGAATCACCAAAATATTATATACGAATACCTATTTTTTTTTCATTTATTCGCCTTTTTCTTAAAATCAATTTCAGCAAATTTAAGATATCAAAAATCAAAGTTTCTAATAACTTCAATCTAGGCAAAGACTCAAAACTAATGGTAAAGACATGGTATTTAAGAAACACTGATAATTTATAAAACTTAAAACTTATAAAATAAAGTATTATATAAACAAGAATAATATATTTTTCAAAGAAATTCACAAAAAATAATAAAGCTAAAAAATGAACTTACTCGTTGATTTGTATGTTTCCTCTACTACATTTTTTAATGGAGCGAGTTGTACGTATTTTTGATTTATGAATTAATTTATATAAGTTGATCATTGAGCATAATTTAATGGATTAGATAAGATCATTCATTATCAAATAAGTTAGGTAATTAAAGAAAATCAAAGTTTTAGTTTTGGAGATGAAAAGCCTTAAACTATGATAAAATGTTCTTTCCAACTTCTAAATAATAGCTTTCTATAGTCATTATTTACTATTTAATATGTGTCTATGAAATCATATACCTCTTCTAATATTTAGTATATATAAATAATTGAGAATAAATGAATTTTAGTGCATATCCTACATTTAAGACATATATAATTTGAGTATAACCATAATTATCAATACTTTCACATTCCCTTCCACGATTATATAAATGAGGTAGCATGCATATTAGTGCATCTCCAACATTTAAGACGTTCATATTTAAAGTATTCAACCACGATTACCAATGCTTTTCACATTCCCTTTCAATCTTGTAAAATGAGGTTGCAGAAAGTAAAAAGTTCTTTCACAGTAAATAGCATGCTGACATTAAGCAATATAAATTTTATAATAGTATGATATGATAATATTTAATTAATGAAATATTTTATAACATAATAATTTAGTGTAAGGATAAAATGGTAATTCAACTTTACACTTTGGAGTTCCATCATATATGGATAGAACTGAAATATAGAACTGAAATATATCTGCAAATAAAGTTGGACTAAAATTTGTTATCTGAAATTATAAAGCACGTATCGGTTCAGCAATTTATCTTCTGCTATGTTGCTCAAACTCTTCAAAATTATTAGTAGATTCTCCAAATTAGTTAATTTTGGAGAATAAAACAAAGGTGCAACATTGAAAATGAAGAATTCGTGCAATTTCGATCTTCTCTGCTTTGCTATCAGTACTTCTCTCGTGACAACACTTGCAATTGGTAATAGCATCCACTCAAATATTAAAATCTAGACACAAATTTCGTTCTAAGACAGTAGTCAATGAAATATTATCACATATACACATAACCTCAACAGGTATATATCACCAAACAAGCCTTCCTCAGCTGATTGAAGATGTGCCCATCTACAGTAGTCATGAAATTTGATGCTAAAACATTGTATAATACTCATCATTTTCAGGATGACAAACAAATAGGAACAACCATAAGCGACAATCATTGATCAATGTCAAGCAAGGAAGTGCATTCGTTCTGCAAGTTCATCTAGCATAGCTTTCTTCTTACTTTACTAAGGGTTGCCTCAGTACGTCCTGTTAAGGTTAACTCATCAGCCTTTTGATTCACTAGAACAGTTAACAAAACAACTGGAAATTAATAAAAACACCTTGACTAGTTTCAAAATGACATCGAGGGAAATCAAGGATGCAAGTCGGACATCGTAAATATAACATCTCACAAATTTGAAATAGCTAAGAATAAGCTAAGAAACTAAAAATATTCATTTTTTTGGAAAGAAAAGGAAAAATCTAAAAAATTGCCTAAGTTAAGAAAGTGAGTTATAGTCATTTTCAAATGGCCATAATTTCTAGCTCTAAATAGTTAGAGGTAGTTCTTAATATGGTTGGAAAGCCCTTGGAAGATCTTTCCAACGCCACCGAGTTTGTGCATTTTTGATGTCATATGAGGGAGATATGCCTATCGAAAGTTTGGTTGTTGAAGTAGGAAAGCCCAAATCCGAATTTAAGGATATTTTCACCAATTAATTTTCTATTTACTTTTAGGGGTTTATTAGGGTAAAAACAAGTCTTAATTCAGTTTTGAGCAAATCAAAATCATGCTTAGGACTTGGAGAAGAGAGAAAAAAAGAAGGAAAGGGAGACAAATCAAGAATTTGCAAAGAACGTCAAGGTTTGCGAGTGGATTTCGTTAGAGTGATCCCTATCAAGGAATGTGATATCTTTTAGTGTTGGGTCAAGCTTGTTTCAATTCAGTGATTTTCGAATTGGTTGAATGAGAATAGTGAAGTTCTTGAAGAACATTGTTGAATTCCTGTTGGTTGAGATGTTTAATGCCTATGGTTGTTTTGTTTCATAATTCCGAGTTATTTTTCGAGATAAATCTATTTGGTATTGAAGGTAATAATCCTAAGGGTTTGAGAAAAGAACTATGGAGGTTTAGCATTGAAAAATGAGTTGAGAAATTCGTCAGGCATCACCTGGGCAAACCCAGGCACGGCGCGCCCCATTTGCGCGAGAGGACCTGGGGCGACGCACCTGCAGTGGCCTGGCCAGGACGCGCCTGAATCGACATTTTTTGCCCAGTTTTTGTTATTCAGTCCGATTAAGATCTTCAAAGTGTTTAACACTTCCTAATGATTCTAACTACTCTAAATGACTTCTAATCATATGGAAATCATCTAGAAAAATGATTTTACAACCTTGAATCCATAACTTCAAATTCAAGGAAAGTTAGAACCAAGTCTAGAGAGTTGCTAGAGTTCTTTCAAGAAGTCTTTTACAAATACTTTAAAAACTTGTTTTAAGACTTAAAGATCAGGTTAAGTAAGGAGTAGAGATAAGAAAAAGAAGAAGTTCATTTCAAGTTTCATATCGTTTATGACTTAAGCTCGAGTTCTGTTCAGAGTAATGTGATGTATTCCTTCAAAGCAGTATATGGGGACTAAGTATTTCCAAAGGAGTTTAATATGTTTTTCACCTTTAAAAAGAAGAGAAACTGACATTTCCAAGAACTTTCGAGCCATTTTTCAGTTAAAGAGAAATAGCTTTCTAAATGAAGCAAGCAGGGAAACTGAGATTTCCAAGATAGTCTTTAAGCTAAGTATTTTGAGCACTAATCTCAAATCAAAGAATCAATATGTTTTTAAAACATAAGAGCCAATATATTTTGGAAGTAGTATTGAGCACCAATATGGGGGAGAGTTCAGACAACTCATACCCCCAATAAACCATGTAGCCACCATTGGTAGGAAAGGGTCATACTTTTTAGATGAATCCTTATCATAGTAGATTACTGGATCCATTAGGTAGTTCAGGTTTTATACCTTTGACCACGTATAGGATGCACTAGCAGCGTGAGGTAGATCGTTGTATCATTACTGTAGCACTTAAATGATGCTTGTCGGTTAGAGAAACTCCTACAGAAGTTAAATGTATTTATATATATACACATTAGTTTATTTGAATTTTAATATACATCTCAGAGTTATTTTTATCTTGAATACATTCAGAATTACAGCATGCTTTTAAACAACTTTTCTTTATATTGAACTTGCCTTTAAATTGCTTATATTGAAATGATTCAGTACTATTGAGTTATGTTATTCATAAGTTGAACAGGGTCAAGGTACGTGTTCTTTTTACACTTTTCAAATTTAAGTTATTTTAGCATTCCAACACGTATACTTGTACATCCAATGTACTGATGCTAGTTGGCATGCATCGTAACATGATGCAGATGCACGTAATGAGGATCGACATATGATACATCGTTGATCCAGTTGAGCATTTCAGATTCGGTCGATGATCCTCCTTGCATTCAGGAGGACTCCTATTATTGTTTTACAAGTATTTTCTTTATTAGGATGTTGTGGCGTATGTCCCAACATCCATCTCAGTTTTAGAAGGCTTCATGGATAGACAGTTTGATATTAGTAGTTCAGTGGTCTTTGTGTTATCATTCTTATTACAGACTTGGGTTGCCATTTTGGCGAAGTTAAATGTTTAAATCTTTAAAGCATTCCAGTTACATTATTATTAAGTTTAGTCCAGTTCTTTGATTATCATAGTATTGATTGTTGTCTTCTGCTGAAGTAAGTCAGGCCAAAGGGTCCGCTCGAGGTCAACAATGGTCTTCGAGTGCCTACCACTTCCAGGGTGTAGGCTTGGAACTTGGCAAACTTGGTATCACAACACAAAGTTTAGGTGTCCTAGGGAGTCTATGAAGTTGTGTCTGTGGAGTCCTAGTTATTAGTGTGAAACGCGCCACATCTATAATTAGGAGGCTGCAACATTTAGGAATTTCTCACTTCTTTCATATTTCTTTTCGTGTGTTAGAGTTTATATCTAATTCGTGCTTGCGCATGTTTTCAGATAACCATGTCTCCACGAAGAGCAGCAAGAGGTCGTCCAGCTAGGAGGAATGTAGAGGAATTAGAGTTTCCCAATGCACCTGAAGTGCAACCTCAAGGGGAAGTTACCAACGCTGAGTTTTATGAGGCTATCAACATGTTAATACAAGTGGTAACTAATCAAGTTGGACAACAAAGGGGAGCTAGGCAAGAAGAGATTGACACTTCAATGATTCATGAATTCTTGAGAATGAATCCTCCCAGTTTCACGGGGTCGATCACTACTGAGGATCTGGAGAATTTTGTTGAGGAACTGAAGAAGGTTTTTGATGTGATGCATGTTGCTAATGCGGAACAAGTTGAGCTAGTTGTATACAAACTGAAAAATATGGCGAGGACTTGGTTCGATCAGTGGAAGGAGGGTAGAGATGAGGATGTGCCACATCCGAGTTGGGCCTGTTTTGAAAAAGCTTTTTTGGAGCTTTTATTTCCCCGAGAATAGAAAGAGGCTAAGGTACGAGAGTTTCTTACACTGAAACAGGACTCTTTGAGTGTGCATGAGTATGGATTGAAGTTTACCGAGCTGTCCCGCTATGCTCCTGATAATGTTAATGACATGAGGAGCACAATGAACTCATTTGTCGCTGGCTTGGGTCGTTCATCTTGAAAAAAGGTATTTGATTGAAAAAAAGAGGAAGAAACTTGAAAATTGTTCAAAAGAGAAGCAAGGAAGAAGATTTTTTTTATGAAAGAAAAATTATTATTTTAATAGAGGCTATATGGTATCCAGACTTCGTTATAGATATGATTCATTTAGTTAATTATAGTTACTTAAGGTCGAGTAGTAAACGAATAAGGCCCACAGTTGTAATAGGTTTTCACATGAGCTTTCCACGGCAAAGCAAGTCTACAAGCCACTATAGTGAGGTTATAGGTCTGATTTCTTTCTCACATTGAGATCTTAGAATGTTACGCACCCCCTGCTACTTTAGATAGTGGTATTCTCTTTACAAGACATTAAAATTCATTAAAAGTTTGTTTTTTTAGATAAATGTCAAAAACATATCTAAACTATCTTTTTTTTTTGAGTTTCATACTTAAACTATTGAAAGTGTGAGTTGCATACCTAAACTATCATTTATTATTTTGAGAATCACACCTCAGTGGTGTTTGTAATGCACTCTTTCTTTTATTTGAAAAAAACTGACACATGACATTCCACATGGATAAAATATTTCATCTTGACAAAAATTAATCATAAAGTATTAATATTTTATTAAAAATTAAAGATTAAATTATTGCTATCCCCAAAAAAAATATTTTCTTACCCAACTCCCCCCCCC
>NC_028647.1:15853872-15858585 GCF_001406875.1 Solanum pennellii
CCCCCCCCATCCACTCACTCACACACTCACCCAAAAAAGATTGATATTATTTTATTTTAAAAAATTAAAAATTCTACCAATCCTCTCTAATCCTCCGTTTCTAATTTATTTTTATTTTATTACATTTCTCTTGTTTTGCATTAGATATATACATATATCTTTTAGGAATTTTTTTCAACGTGTGTAGCGATATAAAGTAAATAAAAATTTATTTTAAAAAAACTCTTGTGGCGGCAATTAAAAATATTTTTGATATGTTTAAATCTAACAAAAATGAGCAAAAAATTTGAAAGAGGAGAGTTAGAGGTGGAGTAGAAAAAAAATATTTTAATTAGTATTTGGGGGTGGCGGTGAAGTAAAATAAAAAGTTAAGTACTTTTACAAAAGAATTTAAACCGAAAAAACTTTAAAAAGGGGCGGGGGAGGGGGGTAGAGGAAGTGACGGAGTGGGGTAAGAAAAATATTTTATATTTTATTTATTACAAAATATTATTATTGTTGGTTGATAAATTTTTAATCATTAATTTTAACTAATATTAATAATTTATTTAATTTTTGTCAAGGTGGAATGTTTTATCCATGTAGAGTGTGATGTGATAATTTTTTTAAAATAAAAGAGAGAGTGTATTACGCTCACCATGATGAGAGTAGTATAAAAGATAGACGTGTTTCTCAAATTAATAAGTGATAGTTTAGGTATGAAATTCATACTCTTGATAGTTTAGGTATGAAACTCAAAAATGGATACTTATGGTGTGTTTTTGACACATTAAAAAAAAAGAGGCAAATGAACTTAATAGGCTAAGGGTGTGTTTGGTATGAAGGAAATGTTTTTGTCACGACCCAAAACGGGTCGCGAGTGGCACCCACACTTATCCTACTGTGTGAGCGAACCAACCAACCTAAACCCCAACATTTAAACCATAAATCACAAAATATAATGCGGAAGACTTAAAACTCATTAACGAAATCAATTAATAACTTCTAAAATTTAATACTTATCATCCCCCAAAATCTGGAAGTCATCACCACAAGAACATCTAACCTCAAATTACTAAATCTAAGAATATCTAGGAAGCTAAAATAAATAAACAGCTAGTCCATGCCGGAACTTCAAGGCATCAAGACATGAAGAAGAAGATCCAGTCCACGCTAGAAGCATTAGCTCACCCTGAGATCTGACGTGATGAAGACTGGCTAGAGTTGCGGTTGAGTTGAAGACGATGGCACGTTTGCTGCACTCCACAATTAACAAAGAAAACAAATACAAGTAGGGGTCAGTACAAGGCACAAGTACTGAGTAGATATCATCGGCCAACTCAAAATAGAAAACAATATATTTCAGATAATAACATAAAATCAACTAATATTCTTAACAGGTGAAAACCACATTTACCATAACCCTTGGCCAAAACACCAAGCACATCTATGAGGACTCAAGCCTCCACACCATACTCATTTGGGAAACAGGTTCTTTAGATTGAGTATATTAACATATTTCAAGATTCATTCTCTTTACTATCCTGGTGTCGGAACATGACACTCCGATCCACTACTATCCTGGTGTCGGAACGTGACACTCCGATCCATATACTATCTTGGTGTCGGAACGTGACACTCCGATCCATTTACTATCCTGGTGTCGGAACGTGACACCCGATCCACTACTATCCTGGTGTCGGAACGTGACACTCCGATCCATATACTATCTTGGTGTCGGAACGTGACACTCCGATCCATTTACTATCCTGGTGTCGGAACGTGACACCCGATCCACTACTATCCTGGTGTCGGAACGTGACACTCCGATCCATATACTATCTTGGTGTCGGAACGTGACACTCCGATCCATTTACTATCCTGGTGTCGGAACGTGACACCCGATCCACTACTATCCTGGTGTCGGAACGTGACACTCCGATCCATATACTATCTTGGTGTCGGAACGTGACACTCCGATCCATTTACTATCCTGGTGTCGGAACGTGACACCCGATCCACTACTATCCTGGTGTCGGAACGTGACACTCCGATCCATATACTATCTTGGTGTCGGAACGTGACACTCCGATCCATTTACTATCCTGGTGTCGGAACGTGACACCCGATCCACTACTATCCTGGTGTCGGAACGTGACACTCCGATCCATATACTATCTTGGTGTCGGAACGTGACACTCCGATCCATTTACTATCCTGGTGTCGGAACGTGACACCCGATCCACTACTATCCTGGTGTCGGAACGTGACACTCCGATCCATATACTATCTTGGTGTCGGAACGTGACACTCCGATCCATTTACTATCCTGGTGTCGGAACGTGACACCCGATCCACTACTATCCTGGTGTCGGAACGTGACACTCCGATCCATATACTATCTTGGTGTCGGAACGTGACACTCCGATCCATTTACTATCCTGGTGTCGGAACGTGACACCCGATCCACTACTATCCTGGTGTCGGAACGTGACACTCCGATCCATATACTATCTTGGTGTCGGAACGTGACACTCCGATCCATTTACTATCCTGGTGTCGGAACGTGACACCCGATCCACTACTATCCTGGTGTCGGAACGTGACACTCCGATCCATATACTATCTTGGTGTCGGAACGTGACACTCCGATCCATTTACTATCCTGGTGTCGGAACGTGACACCCGATCCACTACTATCCTGGTGTCGGAACGTGACACTCCGATCCATATACTATCTTGGTGTCGGAACGTGACACTCCGATCCATTTACTATCCTGGTGTCGGAACGTGACACCCGATCCACTACTATCCTGGTGTCGGAACGTGACACTCCGATCCATATACTATCTTGGTGTCGGAACGTGACACTCCGATCCATTTACTATCCTGGTGTCGGAACGTGACACCCGATCCACTACTATCCTGGTGTCGGAACGTGACACTCCGATCCATATACTATCTTGGTGTCGGAACGTGACACTCCGATCCATTTACTATCCTGGTGTCGGAACGTGACACCCGATCCACTACTATCCTGGTGTCGGAACGTGACACTCCGATCCATATACTATCTTGGTGTCGGAACGTGACACTCCGATCCATTTACTATCCTGGTGTCGGAACGTGACACCCGATCCACTACTATCCTGGTGTCGGAACGTGACACTCCGATCCATATACTATCTTGGTGTCGGAACGTGACACTCCGATCCATTTACTATCCTGGTGTCGGAACGTGACACCCGATCCACTACTATCCTGGTGTCGGAACGTGACACTCCGATCCATATACTATCTTGGTGTCGGAACGTGACACTCCGATCCATTTACTATCCTGGTGTCGGAACGTGACACCCGATCCACTACTATCCTGGTGTCGGAACGTGACACTCCGATCCATATACTATCTTGGTGTCGGAACGTGACACTCCGATCCATTTACTATCCTGGTGTCGGAACGTGACACCCGATCCACTACTATCCTGGTGTCGGAACGTGACACTCCGATCCATATACTATCTTGGTGTCGGAACGTGACACTCCGATCCATTTACTATCCTGGTGTCGGAACGTGACACCCGATCCACTACTATCCTGGTGTCGGAACGTGACACTCCGATCCATATACTATCTTGGTGTCGGAACGTGACACTCCGATCCATTTACTATCCTGGTGTCGGAACGTGACACCCGATCCACTACTATCCTGGTGTCGGAACGTGACACTCCGATCCATATACTATCTTGGTGTCGGAACGTGACACTCCGATCCATTTACTATCCTGGTGTCGGAACGTGACACCCGATCCTCTAATCTCATTACTTTAGTTCATCAAGCCTTCTTTTATACCAAGGCATCATCATTAACAAAGAGGTTTTAAGGTTTAAGATTCAACAGCCTCATCATGCTAATTCATCACAATTATATAATCACATCATGCATGCACACAATTAAGCATATAGGAGACTTTACAATACTACCCAATACATATCATTCGCTATTAAGAGTTTACTATGAAATAGCATAAACCATAACCTACCTCCACCGAAGAATTGTGATCAAGCAAGCTACTTCTCAAAATCTCTGCTTTCCTCTTCGCTTCTCTCTGTTTCTCGCTCGTTCCCCCTCTCTTTCTATCTCTTTCTATTTTTCTTATTCAAACCCTATTTCTTTTACCCTAATTATCATATAATTAAGTATAAAAGATGATAAAAATAACCCACTATTTATTTCAAGGTTATCTCCTTTAACCCCCCAAGTAATTGAATTATTAACATTAACCCACTAACTTTATAATTATAAGAATGAATAGTCCAAAACGCCCCTTTAAAAACTTAAGCAGAATTCCGACCCAGTCAGGGTTACGCAGTCTGTGACGGTCCGTCACGACTGTGGCGGTCCGTACTGCATGTCCGTCACAAAGTTCAGAGAGTCAATTCTGTGAAAAGATCTGTGACGGTCCGTCGTGCCAACGACGGTCCGTCCTGCCATTCCGTCGTGAAGTTCAGAGAGTCGATCTCAGTACCCAAATTTTCAGAATCTAAGTGTTTTGGAACGAGACCCCCTCGACGGTCCGTCGTGCCCATGACGGTCCGTCGTGGGATCCGTCGACCCAGGCAGTTATTACCAGAAATAAACTCTACTGCTCAAAACGACTAAACAGGTCGTTACAATAGATACCAATTTACCCATCGTTCGTCCTCGAACTATCACAAGAAGAAAAATAAGGG
>NC_028647.1:15858890-15861757 GCF_001406875.1 Solanum pennellii
CGCTTCAGAACTTCAAATGGACCAATATACCTCGGACTAAGCTTACCTCGCTTACCAAACCGCATCACCCCTTTCATGGGTGAAACCTTTAGCAAGACTTGCTCACCCTCCATAAAGTCCAAGTCTCTCACCTTTCGATCTGCATATTCCTTCTGCCTACTCTGAGCTGCTAAAAGCTTTTCTTGAATAGATTTCACTTTATCTGATGAATCCCTCAAAAGATCCGTATCCCAAGGTCTAACCTCAAATGCATCAAACCAACCAATGGGAGACCTACATCTCCTCCCATACAATGCTTCGAATGGGGCCATATCAATACTTGAATGATAGCTATTATTGTATGAGAATTCTGCTAAGGGTAAGAAGTTATCCCAATGACCACCAAATTCTATCACACATGCACGAAGCATATCCTCCAATACCTGAATCGTTCGCTCAGACTGACCATCGGTTTGAGGGTGGAAGGCAGTACTAAGATCCAACTTAGTACCTAATTCAGCGTGCAATGTTCTCCAAAACTTAGAAGTAAATTGCGTACCTCTATCTGATATGATGGAAAGTGGAACTCAATGCAATCGAACAATCTCTGAGATATAGAATTAGGCTAACTTCTCTGCATTGTAAGTCACCTTGACCGGAATGAAGTGGGCAGACTTAGTTAATGTGTCCACAATTACCCAAATAGAATCAAACTTACCCAATGTCTTTGGAAGACCAACCACGAAGTCCATTGCAATTCTCTCCCACTTCCATTCGGGAATGGGCATTCTCTAAAGTGTTCCTCCGGGCCTCTGGTGTTCATACTTTACCTGCTGACAATTCGGACATTGGGCGACGAAAGCAACAATATCACGCTTCATTCTACTCCACCAAAAATGTTGCTTTAGGTCACGATACATCTTGGTTGTACCAGGATGTATAGAATACCTTGAACTATGAGCCTCTGCAAGAATGGTGTGAATCAAATCATCGACGCGGGGTACACATACCCTTCCCTTAATTCTCAAAACACCTTCCTCATCGAGTTTTGCTTCTTTAGCCTCTCCTCGCAACACCTTATCTCGGATCCGGATCAGTTTCTCATCAGTAAACTGTTTTCCCTTAATCTTGTCAAGAAAGGAAGATCTTGCCTCCACACAGGCCAAGAATCCTCCCTTCTCATTTACTTCTAACCTCATAAAGTCATTAGCCAGAGTCTGAACCTCTCTAGCCAATGGGCGTCTAGAAACTTGCGAGTGAGCTAGACTCCCCATGCTTCCTGCCTACTTAAGGCACCTGCCACAACATTAGCTTTTCCCGGATGATACAGGATAGTGATATCGTAGTCCTTCAGTAGTTCCATCCATCTTCTCTGTCTGAAATTCAAATCTTTCTGAGTAAAGACACACTGTAAACTACGATGATCCGTATAGACTTCACACTTAACCCCATATAGATAGTGTCTCCATTGCTTTAATGCAAACACTACCGCAGCCAACTCCAAATCGTGGGTCGGATAATTACGTTCATGCACCTTTAATTGCCTCGAAGCATAAGCAATTACATTCTTCTCTTGCATTAGCACTGCACCCAAACCAGAATAGGATGCATCACAATAAACAATGAAATTCTTACCTTCCACTGGCAGGGTAAGGATTGGTGCAGTAGTCAACAAGGTCTTGAGCTTCTGAAAGCTTTCTTCGCACTCGTCCGACCATACAAATGGAACACTTTTCTTAGTCAAATTTGTCAATCGAGAAGCAACAGAGGAAAATCCCTTGACAAATCGACGGTAGTAGCTAGCTAAACCAAAAAAGCTTCTTACCTCTGTAACATTAGTGGGTCTTGCCCAACTCTTCACTGCTTCGATCTTAGAAGGATCCACCATCACTCCATCCTTAGAAACCACATGCCCCAAGAAGGACACTGAATCTAGCCAAAACTCACACTTGGAGAATTTGGCATAAAGCTTTTTCTCCCTCAACATTCCAATACTATTCTCAAGTGCTCCTCATGTTCTTTCTTGCTCTTTGAGTATACAAGTATATCATCAATGAATACAATGACAAAGAGATCCAGATATGGCTTAAAAATCCCATTCATCAAGCTCATGAAAGCAGCAGGGGCATTCGTAAGCCCAAAAGACATTACTAAGAACTCATAATGCCCATACCTGGTCCGAAAAGCAGTCTTGGGCACATCCGTTGCCCGTATTTTCAATTGA
The DNA here is from genome assembly GCF_001406875.1 of Solanum pennellii. Lineage (NCBI taxonomy): Eukaryota > Viridiplantae > Streptophyta > Magnoliopsida > Solanales > Solanaceae > Solanum > Solanum pennellii. The sequence continues at coordinate 15,861,094 of NC_028647.1, forward strand.
TGATAACCAGATCTCAAATCAATTTTTGAGAAGGTACAAGCACCTTGTAACTGATCGAACAAATCATCAATGCGAGGAAGAGGATACTTGTTCTTAACAGATACTTTATTGAGTTGCCTGTAGTCTATGCACATCCGAAAACTCCCATCTTTCTTCTTCACAAATAAAACAGGAGCACCCCAAGGGGAAGCGCTTGGTCTAATAAAGCCTTTTCCTAACAATTCTTGAAGTTGGGCCTTTAACTCCCTTAGCTCTGCTGGAGCCATTCTATAAGGGGGTATGGAAATGGGACGAGTACCCGGCTCCAGATCAATGCAAAAGTCGATATCCCTATCCGGGGGCATACAAGGAAGGTCTGCAGGAAACACATCCAGAAACTCAAGGACTACCGAAACCGACTCAATTGAAGGTACTTGGGTAGTATCATCCCTAAGGTGTGCCAAGAAAGCTAAACACCATTTACTAACAATTATCTTAGCACGAAGAAAGGAGATGATACGAACTGGAGTGGAAGTGTAGTCACCCTCCCACACTAACGGATCTGTCCCAGGCTTGACCAACGTTACAGTTTTAGCATTACAATCTAAGATGGCAAAATTCGAGAAAGCCAGAGTCATACCCAGAATTACATCGAAATCAACCATTTCTAAGATAACCAAGTCTA
>NC_028647.1:15867916-15975634 GCF_001406875.1 Solanum pennellii
GGGTGGGGTGGGGGTGGGGTAAAAAAATTAAAATTTGGAATTAGAATATCTTTTAAAAATAACTTTTATTATTTTTTTGGGGTAGGTGGATGAGGTGGTAGGGGGCAGGTGTAGGGGTGAGGCTGGAATAAAACAATTGAAGTTAAAAATATTTGTAAAATGTTTTTCTTAAGTTTTGAAGGAAAGTCATTTTTCTTAGATTTGAGAAAAATGAGTTGATTTTGAAAACATTTATCCCAACCAAACCTGAGAAAATTAATATTCAAAGACACCCTAAATCGAAATCATAAACACATTTAATTGGTTGAATTTGAATAATTAAGATTCAAACCTTCGTTAAGTGCAAACAAATGAGGCAAACTGTCACAAATCTAATTCATTTGGACTTTTTGAGACCCATTTAAAGATTTCTTAGTTGAAAAAATAAATATACTTAATGGCCTAATGTCTAAACTAGGGGTGTACAAAATCGAACCAAATCACAAACCGCGCCAAATCGAAAAAACTCGACTAGTGATTTTGTTTGACTTGGTTTGGTATAAAAATCAACTATATTTTGGTTGGTTTGGTTTTAACTAAAAAGCCCAACCCGAGACCAAACCAACCCTACATTACGTATGTAAATTTTAAAATTTTATTTTATACACAAAAATATTTACTTTGATATCATTTAAAAATATTTCTTATACTATTTTATAGTTTTTATTAGGGGTGTACATGACCGATTAGTTCAGGTTTTTTCAATATCAAACCAAATCACTTGTGTCAGATTATTGAATTTACAAACCAATAAAACTCAGATTTTTCAACTTCGGATTTTTTTGAGTTTTTTTGGGTAAAGTATTCATACAAACATATAATTTACTTGTACTTCAAATATTCTTTTACTCCTACCAAAATTCTAAGTTATTTCTCAAGAAAACAACACAAAATATGATATGATTAATAACGCTAAAATATCTAACAAAAAAATAAATAATAAAATCACGTAAAAAAATATTGCAAATTAATAAGTCATAATGAAATTGATCATAATTTAAAGTACTAAATCATGCTAAAATAAGTTTAGTAAGTATTAGTAACATGACTAAATATTAAAAGATCGTAAAATTATATCATGTATTTTAATTGTCTAAATCTATGTAAAACTAAAAAATAAATATTCAACATTATTCTCATTCTTAATGTTGAATTGATTTTCTTTTTGCATTAAGATTAATTTAATTTTTATTTAAACTTTCTTATAATCACCAATATGCATGGACTATAATCTTTATTAGATTATTAAGAATAAATAGTATAAAAGATATTTAAAAATTATATCAAAGTAAGTATTTTTACGTATAAGATAAAAATTATATATATAATGTCGGGTTGGTTTGGTCTCGGGTTGTATTTTTTTAGTTGAAACGAAACCAACCCAAATATAGTCTGTCTTTTTTTTCCAACACCAAATCAAGTCAAACCAAACCACTAGTCGAATTTTTTTCGGTTTGACTCGATTTGTGATTTGGTTCGACTTTCGATTCGATTTTGTATACCCATAGTTTTATCTTTTAATATATTATTTCAAGTTTAAAACTTAGAATTCGGAATGGTCCAATAAAGATTATAGTTCATAGATGTTGATAATTATAATAAAACTTAAATCAAAATCAAATTAATATTAATGCAAAAAAAAAAATTAAATCAATTCAACACTAAGAATGACAATAATATTGAATATTTGTTCTTTAGTTTTACATTTGTCACGACCCAAATTCACAAGTCGTGATGGCACCTATGTTCCCAACCAATAGGTAAGCCAACCCAACATATTTTGCCAATTTTGTTGGAATAGTGAGGAAAAATAAACACTAAGTGAAAATACATAAATCTCTTTATAAATACGATGCAAGTCTGAAACTAAAATGACAAATCTAACATACGGGATACCCTGTCTGAATACTAAATGACAAAATAAACAAAAGATAGAGGAAGGTTTGGGCCACGGAACAACCAAGCAACTCACCACAACTTCAAGACACTCCAAACTCAGACTCAAATTGCTCCACGTGTGCTCCCACTCGAAATCAAATCTGCACCACAAAAAGTGCAACAAGTGTAGTATGAGTACGAAATCACGTGTACCCAGTATATCTCATTGACCGACAACGAAGAAGTAGTGATGGGAGTTTATATAAGAAAAAAAAAGCAATTCTTTAATTATACAAGTCTATATTACACTTACCAGTCAAATTTCATCAAATTGAGGTAATCAAACATCAATTACTTTCCAACTACCAAATAAAATACATAATCATCAAAAATGAAAGATGTGATGAAATGCAACGCAATATGATACCATGAAATGATATGTCTCAGAATATCCAACACTCTCTCAACCGTATATACATGATACTGCTCAGAAATACATCGAGAGTTCATGACCCATGGGGTACTCGCGAGGTCCATGTACCGACACAAACGATTTCCACGTGTCTGTTCGGGCGATCTCAACGCACTATCATAAAATCAAACAATTTTCGCACGGACGATCTCCACGTGACCAAATTATAATCTTTACATCTCACCATCCCAGCATGAACGATCTCCATATGCCAACTTATATTAAATCTCATGTCAATGCATGTGCATAATATTATTTCAAATAAAGGGATGATGATGCACCTCATCAGTCAAATATCAACATAATACATAACCACCTCAATTATCACAACTATACAGGTGTAATAAAGTAAACACAATCACACAAGAATTTCAAGTCAATAATATATCAGCTAATGCCCATATGCTTTTGCATTTTCAAATTACAATTCACATTCTATAGTAGTAACTTTACCTTTTATAACAACGGTACTCGTATCAATGCCCGTCACACCATTGATACGAGACCCCATCTTTTGCCCTTACCCTTTGTCTATTTCATTTTTTATCTTTAATTAGGAAAACGTCCTTCAACAAGTCTGAAGAGTCTTAACATACCTTAAATATCGAACTCGTGTCACCAATCTTCAAGATTTTCCTTTCCTTTTTGCAAAGTTTCGAAACGTTCCCAATCTACCAATTGTGCAATATTCGTAAATAAGCGAGTTCATAGGTACTCAATTTATTATATGTCTAACCTAAACTGTAAAACTCACTCATATCTCCAATCAAGCTCCTACTCTTGATGTATTTTATATGTCAAAGATTCTATTTGCTAAAATTCAAGCCTAGTGTAAAGCCTCAACTCCTCAAAAAAGTTATGAATCTAATGATACTCATGTAACACAATACCATCAAAATTTGGTTAGCTATACCCAACCTTCAAAGAGTATTACTATATGACAATTAAATAAATAAAGAATGAAATATAAAGTTTAAGGCCAATAATTAATTTGAAGTAACTTACCGCACGAAAAGTTAAATAAAATAATGACCATGGAATTTTTGCAGATTCCATATATGGAATCAGGTTCGTTTGCCAATGATTTTCTATTTTTTCCCCCCAATGATTATACATAATCCTTATTTAATGATTAAACTTGATAATTAATATAAACAATTTCCTCTACTCTAATCCAACAACCTCAATGCTTAGGGTAACCTAGTTAATTAACCTGCTAAACATTAGGAATCAATTAGATTAGCAAATTGCCCAACCCAAAAAATTTTCCAACAATACATACTGTTACTAATATCCTCCCGTCATCATCAACCTACGAATATTTATACAATACAATATAACCAATACTTAATTCTCTAATGCCAAGATACTAATACTAGTAACTAAATTTGGTAAATAAATAAATTAAGAACCAATTCCACTAATTAACAAAAACAGAAAATGCACTGTAAATGTAATCCTCCATTTTTTTCCTTCAATTTTATTTGGCCAAAATGCTTAATTTCTTAAGAAATAGGCCTATCAATTGCCACTATTATAATGAGCATCATTAATGGATATTTAATGCCCCCAAACAAATAATTAAAAAGAATTTCTTTTCGTTCCTTTACAAAGGATCTGAATAGATCCAAATCTCATATAGACATCCAACAAAATAATCTAAAATAACAATTTTATTCACTTTGATAACATAATCAAATGGAGAATTGAAAAGTTTGAGAATAATTTGTTCACCTGAAGTCGGCGGTTTCTTTTCCCCTACACATTTTGCGAGAATATATTACTGAGGTTATGCTAATTACTCATTTAATTTAATTCAATGTATGGGCCAAGTGGTAAAAGGGTCTTAATTAAACTAATTGTTGATTTGGCCCATTAAGTATTCAGCTAAATTAAACATTTAATAAATATCCGACAACTAATTGTGGTTACCGAATATTTCAAAATTTCTATTTTAAATTATACGGGAAGAGTCAAGATAGTTCGAGATCTCAAAACGACCTAGCGGATCGTTACAACATTGGTTTAGAAAATTAAAATACATAGTCTAATTTTAATTTTTCTTAAATATTTAGTAGTGTAACTAATACTTATTAAACTTATTTTAGCATGATTTAGTACTTTTAAATTATGATTATTTTCATTATGACTTTATAATATTTATTTTATATGATGATTTCATAATTAATTTTTATTGAATATTTTTGTGTCATCAATACTCATCTCATATTCTGTGTTATTTTTTAAGAAACACCTTATATAATTGTATTTTGGTTGGACTAAAGAAATATTTGGAGCACAAGTTAATTATATGTTTGTATGCGAACTTTACCAAAAAATCCAAAAATCAGAAGAAAAAAAACCCCCAAAATTTATTAGTTTGATTTGATTTATAGTTTTAAAAATTCTGCACAATTGTTTGGTATTTGAAAAATCCAAAAAAAAATTGAATTTTATTAGTTTAGTTTAGTTTATAAATTTAAAAATTCTACACGAATGGTTTGACTTGATATTTGAAAAACCCGAACCAATCCGATCATATACACTTCTAGTCTGAACCATTCAGATTCAGACATTCATTAAGTGCAAATAAATTAGGCGTTAGTAGTCTATGATGCTTACCAGTATATAATGTTTTTACTTATGCTACTCTTGCACTTCCCTTTTTCAGATCTAAGGGTGAGCTATTCCTATTCATGCTGCCACTGATCATCTCATAACTAATGACTACTTTCTTTGAACATTGTTATTTATTTATCTAGTTTTATGACTATTCTCTGACACTTAAGTTAGAATCTTGTCAATGACGTTCGAATTTTAGAGATGGTATAGTTTAAACTTCGATACTTCTTATCTATTATATTTGCAATTATTATTTCTTCCTTTAACGCTTTAGATAATATGATTAATTATCTAGTTATAACATGTTTTAGTTAGTAAGATATGGTTAGCCCACCAAAAGTTAGTGCGAGTGCCGATGTATGCTGAGGGCGTGCTCAAACAAACCCAGTTTAAAATCTTCAATGGAGAAATGAGGTATAACATTATACTCGAGAGGCCATGAAAATTGTATCTTTTACTTACCATCAAGTAATGGAAATTCCAAGGCCAAATTACTACACTAATACTCAAATTATGTGTCATAATGTGAACTTTTGAATACCAACTATTACAAAATTAGTTGCTAAAGGGAAGTAGAGGGTCTTTTCAAGGGAAGAAATAAACCTTGATAATGAGGAATGAATTACATAGGATAGCATAATTTGATACAACCTTTTTAATAGTAGTGTTATAGATAGAGAATTGTACTATAAAATTCGAACAGAATAAGCTGCGTGTATCTCTAACAGCTTAATTTACCCTTACAAATAGTAACAAGAGAAAAATCAGAATGGTGCTGATACATGCTTTCTCAACTACAGCATTGCTTTTCAAAAAGATCAGTATTAGTGGCCTCCTCATAGCAACTCTATGGCAGCTTTTCTGAACGTCGCAGCAAATTAAAAATGGTGAGAAAATCACTCTTCTGATCCTTTGAGCTCAACCATAATATTCATTTATCCTCTACAACAGTACTCAAACTTCAGAAATCTTAATTTTATTTTCTTCAATCACAGAGACAGGTGTTTAAAAAGATATTCAACATGACTACATAAAAGTGGCCCTTTTATGTTTTAAGTTAATGTCAGTATTGTGGTGAGAGGTTTAGGCATGACCCCAACCTGTATATTAACAATATGAGAGTAACAACTTGTTCTGTCTCAAACATCTAATATCTAAATCAAAAATATTCTTCTTAATTTTGATTCTGGAGTTCATTTATCCCCCACTATACACTTGAGTTGGGTGAAGGACAACAATCATCATAGTTCCCCAAGAATGGACAGATTCACTTCTACAGCATGATGGAATGAAGAGTTTAGATACATCAAGTAGTCTGCACTTCTCAGGATCGCATCCAGACAGAATGCCAAGGGGTAAATAATGATCGTACTTCAAATTCAAAAGTAGAAGGTTAGACATTGAAGGTTTTAAAGAGAGAATAAAAGAATGATGGGACTCCTTTATGGTGGCAGGTAAGGCTGATTTTACTCTTAAAAGAAACTGAATTCTTTAAAGCAAAGCAGGTCGAGTGTGATACCAACAACTTTGGCAGTCTAGAGAGAAGAAATCAAGAGTTACGAACGAAATGCTTAAGTACGATAAAATACAGGAACAACTTACTAAAGAGGATTTGATCTGAAATGTTAATGTATTTATGGAAATAGAAGATGTACATAAATGTGATGAGATAGTAAGGAGACAGAGATCTAGGAATCTTCAGCTGAAATAAGGTGACAAAGACACTAAGGGGTCATTTGGTAGAGTACAGAGATCCAGGAATCTTCAGCTGAAATAAGGTTGACAAAGACACTAAGGGGTCATTTGATAGAGTGTATAAGAATAATGCGCATGATGTATTAGTAATGTTTGTATTAGTTATGATGAGATTTTTTATGCAATGCTCGGTTTGGTGTACTAAAAAGATTATACATTGCATAATTTTTGTTCAAAAAATATTTGTTTACAAAAATATCCTCCATAAATATAATGGAAAGGATGTAAAAGAAAATTGAGGGACAATTGTGTCTTTAGCAATATGCTAATGCATGCATTAGAATCCATTGCATTACTAATGCATAGAACTCCATGGTATTAGTAATATGCTAATGCATGCATTAGAATCCATTGCACTACTAATGCATAGAACTCCATGGTATTAGTAATACTTTTCAATACACAATAGATTGTATTACTAATACAAGCATTAGTTATGCATACGTTAGAAAAGTGTACTAAACAAGGTACTAGTAATAAGACCAAATTAATGCAAGCATTGCTTTCTCCAATACACTCTACCAAATGACCCCTAAGTTATTCAAAACAATGACTAATGCTATCGGAGATATAATATGATTGATAAGTTGGATATTGATGGAGAAACAGAGGAAGATCCAGAGGCCATCAGAAGAGGGATCTTAACATTCTATCAGTACTTGTAGACTGAGAATGAAAAACAGAGACAAAGGTTCAACATGAACAAATGCATGTCCAAACAATCAGTAAAGAGGAAGACAGCTAATTACAAGGTCCTTTCAAGGAACAGGAAGTCGCAGAGACCATTAAAATCTGTGTAAATGATAAAGCCTGGGCTTTGTCAGTTACATTAGTTTCTATCGAACATACTGGCCAATAAAAGCATCATGAAGGCAGTGAAGTACATTCACAGACAAGGTACTTTTGAAATGAGCATAAACACCAAGTTGTACATCGAAAAAAATGTATGATGATTGTGTGAATTTGGGATTTTCTAATCAATGTTCTAAATGATATGGAATTCAGTAGGAAATGCCTAAAATGGATGTTCTTCGGCATCAGCACGGTCAGATACTCAATTTTGATTAATGGTTTTCTTGCGGGCTTCAGATGAGGATGTTGAGATGGATGTGCAGACATACTAGGAGCGAAAAGATTAAGAATGAGGTTATTCGGGAGAAGGTAGGAGCCTGTGGCAGACAAAATGAGGAAAGTGAGACTCAGATGATTTGGGCATGTGCAAAGGAGGTGTGTAACGCCCTAGTGAGGAGGCGTGAGAGACCGGTTGTAGGAGGTACCCACAGAGGTATGACGTAGGCCGATGAAGTATTGGGGAGAGGTGATTACATAGGATATGGTTCAACTTTATATTACCACGGACATGACTCTAAATAGGGAGTTGCGTATTAGGGCAGAAGGTTAGTAGGGGCGAAAATGTTGTCTTGTTGTGCATAGGTTTAGACTTGTTAGTGCCCGGCATAGTGCTAGTCGTACCCTAGTAGTTCTTGCCATATGTCGTGTATCCTATTTGGATTATCACACTATTTTGTTGTTGTTATTGTTCCTTTCTGCTAGATTTTACACTGCTTCTTCTTATTAACGGCTATGCTTTCTTTATTGTTTCCTTCTTATTTTACTTGGGTTTGATACAGTTGAGCCGAACGTCTTTTGAAAACAACCTTTCTACCTCCTCGAGGTAGTGGTAAGGTTCGCATACACTCTATCCTCTCACGCCCACTTAGTATGATTTCACTAGGTATATGATGTTAATTTTCCTATGAGCTTCTTTCCTTAAAAGAATGTGAAGGACAACCAGTCATAGTGGATGGATAAGAGGCTTTAAAGTGGCTAGCATTGGGTTCAACAATACAGAAATACCCTACTTTTTACAGCATGATAATACACTAGTTTATTCTATTGGGGAGCACATAAGGCATTTAACGTTCACTATTAACTATATTTGAAGACTTACTCTGGCCAAAAAGTAAAATGGAGGAAGAGTATTATGTTCTCTGTGAATCAAATGCCCAATATTTCAATACTTCCTAGCATACAAGAATGTCAAGTTGGAAGCTGCCTAACTAGAAACTTAAGGCATTTAGGTGAGAAGAAAATTGGCAAGGGGTGATAGCAAGATGGGAAAGAAGATTCGCAAGATCATGATAGTCACTATTCCTGTTACCAGCTAGTGTAGAGAAAAGATTAGATGCCCTATGAAGATACTGTGTCTGTCATATGGAGCTCTATTACTATTGGCCAGAATAAAAAAGATTGGTGATCAAGAATCTGAAGTAGATGTAGCAGCATTTTGATGGAATGGCTATTGAGCGACAATAATAGAAGAACAAGCACTAGTCAGAGAAGTTATCACTAATCTGGGGGAAGAACATTTTGAGGCTAGGGGTAGCAGAGGGGGATTCTGATCATGTGGGATAAAAGGGAGTGGGCAGGGCAATGGTGGAGGTGATTCGTCAACTGATCTCTTGTGATTTTTTAATTTTTTTGCTATAAAACAGGGGATCTAACCTGGTACATCACTATCGTGTATGCAGATTGCAATAGGGTGACAGGAAGAGAGTTGTGGAGTGAGCTAGCAGTTACTAGAAGCAGATGTGAGGGACCATGGGTGGTGTATGGGGACTTTAATGTAACCACGTTTGTAGCAGAGAGAGTAAATTGTCATAGAATCTCAGGGGCAATGTTTGAATTCTCTAAGAGCGTACACCTGGAGCTGGTAGATCCCCCTTCATTTGGAGGACCATTTACATGAAGGAGGGGGGAAATCACAACAGTGCATCTAGGACTGACAGGTTCCTCTATTCAGCAGATTGGGAGGACAACTTTCTCAAGTCACGCAAATTTTTGTGCAATGAAACTAGGGAGTTTTGCATTGCAAATTCACTGCCCAATAGTGGAATATGTTTTTCAGTCTAACAAAGACTATGGACAAGGAATGAGCATACAACTGACCTCATGTACTGTTGGATTTGAAGAGGGGGAGGCAAAAGAGCTGATGGAGGACAATACATTCATGCGTTTGGTGGACAATATGGAAAGAGAGGAATGAAAGATGTTTCAAAAATAAGATTAAGTCCATCCATGAAGTCAAATGTAATAGCTTAGAGACTTTACTGTCTGGTTATAGAAAATTGCATTGAGGAAATAGAAGTGTTGAATGATCTCCTAGGAGCACTGTAAAGCTAGATCTTACTATATCGTAACTTTTTTTGAGGGTGGCCAGCAGTCCCTAATTGCTGAGTTATACAAGAGCACTAATTATCAAACAAAAGAAAAAAGAAAAAAGAGAAGTCATCACTATTCTCCATATGGGGTGGGAGTATAGAGGAATGTCAAAAATTTGTAGCCCTCTTTTATCACATATTGATATTAAAGTGGGTAATGGTGGGAGGGTATCCTTTGGAATGACAACTGATTAAGGCATGGTATCTTGAAAGAACAGTTTCCCTTACATACTCAACAATGTACAACAGCTAGAGACTACTTTGGGCTCCTACAAAGAACTTGGCTGGAACTTCAACTTTTGAAGAAGGTAATGACTAGAAAATAGGCCGGGGTGCAGATTTTTTGAAAGCACAAGAGCATTTTTACGGTTTAAACAACTATGAAGATAAAGTAAATTTGTGTTTCAAGATGTCCCTCTATGCTTCTCTTACCTCTGATGATCAACAAGCACTCTCTTGACTTAGAAGATGAAAGGAGGACAAACTATCAAAAGTTACATGTTTCTCTTGAATAGTAGTCAAAGAATCATGCTTGCCACATGAGAATTGTAGAAAAGGCGCTTCCATCTTTTGTTCCAGATGATACTTGTGTGGAGGTAAACTAGAGATAGTAAGGGTGCGCTCAGGATGGACCAAAATATTTTCCAATTATCCAATGTTTGATTGGTGAATATTTTTGGATGATATTTTTTCTAGGAAAACAAGTTCCTTAAAAATGAGGAAAATGACTTCCCTAGTGAAAGTAAGTAAATTAAGTCCCACAAGTAGCATTCCACATAGGTTGTGTCCGCACACCCTCCAACACACCTCATCTTCACCCCCACTCCCTGTAACCCCCATCTCACCACCCCACCCCCACCACCCATAGTGTTTGTTTAAATTATATACAAATATTTTTAGGATAATTTTTTTTGCTTACGTACCAAACACAAAAAAATAAGTAATAACCTCACTGATTTTCCTAGAAGCTTTTTCCTTCACACCGAACATACCCTATATCATCTTGTCCCTACATCGCCCTAATATGGATATTTGGTGTGTGTTGTGTGTGCGTGGAGGGGGGGGGGGCTGAGTAAGTAGAGGAGACAAAACAAGCGGTGGAATCTCACTCTTGTGGTGAACTTGTTGGAGATAGAGGAATGCAATATGCTTTCAAGACAAAGTCATCTCTCTGCTGAATATCAAGATTAAGCCAAACATGTTTCACATTTTTATGTAAAAAGGGAATTGTAAATGAAGTTGAATCATTGAAAGATCTAATAGGGACTAATGCTTTGTACTATGTAATACCCTCTATATATTGCAGAACCTTTGAGCTAAAGCAATAACATACCTTTTCAACAAGGAAAAGAAAAGAAATGGATTGTACAGGGTTTGTGGCACAGACAGCCTAGTTTCTACACTACCATGACTGCTTTGAGACTACAAAAATGGAAAATGTCAAGTGATTTCCAGTTAGGAAAAAAGTATATCATATAGATTAAGGGTCAGTCATGCTAGAATGCTTAAACATACAAGTTGATTCGTGAAGTATTTCAGAGGATACTTTAGGTTCTCTTTTACTTATACACTCATGATGGTACCCATTCTCCCAGGACAAGTACATCACTAAGACTCTTAAGAGTCAATGGACACCTTTAAGAGTTGTCAACAAAAGCCAAAAGATACCTACTGCATGTAGAGCATCACGCCCAGTTGCTCACACTTGACCAGGGTTGATAGAAGGTGCTCTTTCAAAATATAATGAAGATAGTTGACCCACTTACCTAGACAAGACAATAAAAGAAAATCTTCAAGCCAAAATTAGGTTGACAAGCAATATTGCCCTATCACAAAGATGTGAGATAAAGAAACTTCAGTTAAACGAGAACAAATATTGTCCTGATTGAGATAAACATTCAAATATCAATGTCATATAAATCGTCTGATTTCTATACTACTTGTCAATAAGCAAGAATCATCAGTTGAATAGAAAATGAAATTGATATCAATTTCTAGTTTTTGTCACTCCGTAATCTTTTGAAAAGTCATTGTGCAACAATAGATCTGCAGCAATTCAAAGTAAACAAGCAGTAACATGCTTGACAAGAGCATGAAAAAGAATCAAAGATATTTTCAAGGAACTGAATAAACCTCTTTGCTCTGCAGCCATTGTCTCCACTGTAGGGATTTCTCTTCAGCTTCTACTTTTCATGTATAAATCATACATCTCGGGCATCTTTTCCCTGAAAGGAAGTACACATTTCTTTTGAAAATCTGATTCAGAAAATGACACAGCAGTGTAAAGACATAGCCTCCCTTTTAGAAGCTGGTTTTCTTTAAGAAATTTCAAGATTTCATTCCTTGGCACGATCCTCTTCTCCATGCTAAACTTTAAAAGCGGTGCACGAGAAGCCAGATAATTAGGTTCATACCCCAATTCGTTCATGAAAAACTTCAATGTAGTCTTTATCTTAGCCTCTGATGAAGCCAAACAGTAAGGAAGCTTTTGCACCATTCGGCAGATATCAGAATCAGACCATCCAAAACTGCGAAAAATATCTAATTTCCTTTCTAATTTAGATTCATCAAGCAACACAAGTACTTCAACGCCATGAAGAAACATCCCTGAAGTGAGAGGCATATGAAAATCATTTACTAGTCGATGTACTGCTCTCTCAAACCACTCAGGACTATTGAGGAGAAACCTAGGATGCCTGTGAAAAGCCTTGAGAATATGAGGCGTTGAAAAGCCAAAATTTTGCAACAATGATATATTGGGTGGCATAACTTTAGGAAGATTGTAGGAAAACAACCTAGGCTCTTTTATAAGAATCATAGCAACATGATGATGAGTAGGCAATAAATCTCTTAGATAAACAAGATTAGGCTGTATAATAGTATCTAAACCTCTTGTCAAAAAATTGCTTCTTCTCATAAATGTAGCAAGTTGAGATACAGACAAGCCAAGTCCTTGTAAAACCTTGATCTTGGGTTTGAGATTTTCATCAACACGACAAAACAACAATTGAGGAGAAGAAGAAACAAGAGTTTTGATCTGTGATTTGTTCATACCCATTTCATCAAGGAGATCAAATAACAAATGCGGGTCATAGTGTCTGTGTTTAGTACGAGATAGCTTGGCGCTTGTAGAAATGGCTTCTTTTGTTGAGAAGTCAAGTGAGTTTACCAGGAACTCCGCCAATACATTAGCAGGTGCCGCCGCCGCCGCCGCAACTGTGGAATAAAGGCAGGAAAAAAGATGCTTTTGTGCGCCATTGCAACTAATTCTAAACATCAAAACAAGCACCACTTGTTATTTGTCGGCAGTATCCTTACTTCCCCTCTGCTGCTTCACCCGCCTTAGTAGAATGTAGATGAGTCTTTAGATTAGGGCTGGGCGTGTGGCCGTCCAGCTCAGTTTGTAAAATTGTTTTTCCGTTTGCAGTTAGGTGATTTTTTTTTTCCGTTTATATGTATTTGAGTTTGACTATAGTGGATTTGTATCTATGCGGGTCATAAGTTATATTAGTATTATTATGTTTGATACAAGTTGTGTTAGGTATAAAAGTCAACATATCTAATATCATGTTTGATTAGTAAGAATTTAATTGTTATATAAAAGTTATTCATATATTAATTTGTATGGTGTTTTGTTACATTTTTTGTAGTCATACATATTTAATATCAATATAACTAATGAGAGAATCTATTATAAAGTTATGCAAGATAAAATGTGGAATAGTTATGTGTATATTAGTTATATATATTACAATGATAAATGACTGATTTACCCTATTGATTTATTTTATTTTTTTAATAGGAAACTTTACTGTTTTCTATTATATATAGATTATTTTCATTTTTCTTTTTACATATTTACAATTTTTTTATTAATTTAAGCAAATATAAATACTTTTAAATATTAAAAATTTTAATTATATATTTTTTAATTGTAGATATGCTAATCAAATATTAGCATTATATATTATTCGATATATTCTACATTTTATTAGCATATATTATTATTTTGTAAATAATATATATTAATTATCTACAGCAAGTTTAATATTCAATAGTTAATAATTTATGTATTGTAATCTCTACATAACTAAATAATACTTACATAATTAATATCCGCATAGCTAATACCCACATAATTAAACTCAACATAACTAATATCTGCATAACTAAGCCCTGCATAAGTAATAATACCTACATAATTAATACCTGCATAACTTATACCTCCATAATTCTAACTAGTAACCAGACGACCCTTAGAGTCCCTATCAATGACAACTCAAGACCAAACATAAGTCTTTGGTAAAGAAAGGAACATTCTCATTTGAAAAAAGTTTGATTTAACATAAATTAATTTTTATGTTGTAAACATATGGATGTCACAATATTGTATATAAATAGTGTGTGCAAAAGTGTGATTTTTGTATGCAGCTTGTGCCAAGAGATGGATGACTTGTGTCTGCCATCCACTACCTCGTGCACATTGCCTATAAAAGGGGCATTGCACTTCATGTGAAAAGAACAACGAATGAAGAAATATACAGTACTTTACTCTCTCCATTTTTCTCCTTTTTAATTTGTTAATTTTGGTTAGTTACTTTATAATACGTTATTAACACGAATCTCTGTCAATTTAAGTAAAGACTTTAAAAGCTTGAAGGTATAAATTTTCCTTTCTTAGATAATGTTGAATCTATTTAAATTTGAATTTCTTGCTTTAGACATATCGGAAAAAAAAACTATCTATCATGGGTACTCAATGCAGAAACTCATCTTGATGTGATGGGTCTAGAAGACACCATACAAAAAATAATCAGACATCGAATCGAAACCGTGCTAAGGCAATGATATTTCTCCGTCATCACCTTGATGAAGGTTTGAAAATGGAATATCTCACTGTTAAAGATCCTCTGGTGTTGCGGAACAATTTAAATCATAGATACGACCACCTGAAGTTGGTCGTCCTTCCACAGACACGTTATGACTGGAACCATTTGACACTTCAAGATTTTAAATCTATTTTGAGTATAACTCTTCCGTGTTTTAAATTATCTCATAATTAAAATTATTCGGAGAATATAACACTCACCATGATATGCTAGAAAAAACTTTTTCCACTTTTCCTGCCTCGAGTATGCTCCTGCAACAACAATACCAAGAAATGGAATTTGAAAAATATTCAGAATTAGCTTCACATCTCCTTGTTGCTGAACAACATAATGACTTACTGATAAAAAACCATGAAAGTCGACCTACTGGCTCTATGCCATTTTCTGAAGTAAATATGATAAATTTTCACCAATCTAGGCGTGAAAAAGGTTGTGGCTCCAGTCATGGCCATGGTTGAGGAAGAAATTTCAATCATGGTGATCTTCCCGCATTAAATAATAACCTTAACCAACAGTAGCGTAAATAGAAATATGAAAAGCATGAAGTGGTATAAAAGAACAATTCAGGCCACAAATGTTATCGATGTGGTGGAAAAGGGCATTGGTCACGAACCTTTCGTACACCAAGGCACCTAGTTGAGCTATATCAAGCTTCCCTAAAGGATGTGACAAATAAAGCCAACTTTATCTCGAAAGATACTGTGAAACCATGCATCTAGATGTAGCGAATTTCTTTGACAATCTCGAAGGAAAAATAAATCATCTAATAGGTGATGGATCTGTAATAATGTATATATATATTTTATTTCCGTCGTTTGTATGAACTAGTATGAATATGTTTTCATTGACTTGTAAATAACTAAAAGATTGTGCAATTTTTTTTGTTTAGTAATAATATTATAATGTTTACTTCGTTTATATCTTTTATCTTAAAGAGTATATGGATGCCTCTCAAATTTTGATCAATGATCAATCATGAAGATATTTTTGTGTAATTGATAGTGAAACAACGCACACCATATTCAAAGATGAGAAATACTTCTCCTACTTGCTTAGAAGAAAAGAAAATGTTACTACAATTTCTGATAATTCAAACTTAATAGAAAGCTCCGGAAGAGATACTATATTTCTGCCTAAGGGTACAAAACTTGTTATAGAAGATGCATTGTTCTCTTCCAAATCCCCAAGAAACCTGTTAAATTTTACTGATATTCACCGAAATGGATATCACGTTGAGACAATAAATGAAATGAATGTTGAATACCTTGGTATTACCAAGATTGTCTCAGACTAGAAATATGTGTTGGAGAAATTATCAACTTTATCTCCTAGCTTGTTTTATGCAAAAATAAGTACAATTGAAACTCTATCGTAAACCAGAAGTTTACTGACTTGAAAATTTTTGTGCTTTGGCATAACTGAATAGGTCATCCTAGATCAATAATGATGAGACGAATCATTGAAAACTCAAATGGACATCCATTAAGAAACCTGAAGATTCTTACGTGTGATAAGTTTTCATGTGTTGTTTGTTGTCAAGGGAAGTTGATTACTAAGCCATCTCCAATGAAGGTTAACATTGAATTCCCTCAATTTTAGAACGTATACATGGGATACATGTGGACCTATTCACTCATCTAGTGGGTTGTTTAGATATATGGTCCTAATAGACGTATCTTCAAGATAGTCTCATGCCTCTTATCATCTCGCAACCTGGCGTTTGCAAAATTATTGGCACAAATGATACGATTAAGAGCGCAATTTTCAGATTATCCCATTAAGGCTATTCGGCTTGATAATGCTCGCAAATACATCCCAAGCTTTTGATGCTTATTGCTTATCAGTAGGGATAAAAGTTGAATATCTTGTAGCTCGTGTTCATACTCAAAATGGCCTTGCTGAGTCATTTATTAAGCGCTTACAATTGATAGCAAGACCCGTACTCATGAAAACTGAGTTGCCCACTACTGTTTAGGGTCATGCTATCTTACTTGCATCATCACTTGTTCATCTCAGACCGACTCATTATAATAAATACTCTCCGTCACAATTAGTATTGGTTATGTTTAACCAAATATTGCTCATCTACAAACTTTTGGATATGTTGTATGTGCTAGTAGCACCACCTCAGCGCACTAAGTTTGACCCTCAAAGAAGGTTAGACATATATGTTGAATTTTGATTCACCCTCCATAATGTGCTATCATGAGCCGTCGACAGAAGATTTATTAACTGCAAGATTTGCAGATTATCAATTTGATGAAACAAAATTTTCGCAATTAGAGGGAGAGAAAAAGAAACTTAAAAGTGAAATTGCATGGAAAGTTTTACCATTATCTCATTTTGATCCACGCTCCCCTGTGTGTTATCAAGAGGTCCAAAAGATCATCTATCTGCAAATCATAGCAAATTAATTGCCAGACGCATTTACTGATATGAAATGGATAAAAAAATCACATATTCTTGTTGTTAATGTGCCTATCCGAATTGACGTCCCAAAAGGACCATCTACAAGTGTCATGACTTGTGAATCACAAACACCCAACATGGTAGACCATTGGGTTCAAAAGATAAAATCCTACAAAAAAAATAAAAAAATGACACTACAAAAAAATCTCATGAAGAGATTCAAGCTCTGATTAATCATGATACTCCTGGAGAGATCAGTGAACCTGAGACTCAAGTGAATGAAGAACATTCAATAAGTTCTACATGCGATGGGATAAGTTTAGATCGATCGAAAATTATAGTGGATAATGTTTTCACATATAATGTTGAACTTAACATTATGCAAGACAATGAGGATCTTGAACCTCTATCTGTCGATGAATGTCAACAAAGATGTGATTGTCCAAAATGGCAAGAGGCAATTCAATCAGAATTGAATTCACTTGCTAAACATGAGGTTTTTAGACCATTAGTCCAAACGCCTAGTGATGTTAAATCAATTAGCTATAAATACGTCTTTGTACGAAAAAGAAAAGAGAGATGATTCTCTCTATCGACTATGAAGAAACATATTCACCGGTTATAGATGCAATAACTTTTCGATATCTCATCATTTTAGTTGTACATGAAAATCTTGAAATTCATCTTATAGCTGTAGTTACAACTTACCTTTACGGTTCACTTGATAATGAAATTTATATGAAAGGTCCGGAAGGACATAAAATACCTGAAGCATATAGTTAAAAATATCGAGAAATGTTGTTCAATCATATTACATCATGCATTATATGACTTGAAACAATCAGGGCACATGTGGTATAATTGCCTCACTAGTACTTGATAAAAGAAGATTATATAAACGATGCCATTTGTTCTTGTATTTTTATTCAGAAAATACCATCGGGATTTGTTATTCTTGCTATTTATGTTGATTACATTTATCTCATTGAAAATCCAGAAGAGATCCAAAAGTCAATTATATATCTAAAGAAAGAATTTGAGATGAAAGACATCGGAAAAACAAAACTTTATCTTGGTCTACAAATTGAACGTTTAGCAGACGGAGTCTTCATCCATCAATCTGCCTATACTGAGAAAATTATGTCGATGACATTAATCTCATTGGAAATCCAGAAGAGGTCCAAAAGTCAATTGAATATCCAAAGAAAGAATTTGAGATGAAAGACCTCGGAAAGACAAAACTTAATCTTGATCTACAAATTGAACATTTAGCAGACGAAGTCTTCATCCATCAATCTGCCTATACTGAGAAAATTTTGAAATGATATTACATGTACAAAGCACATCCATTAGGTACTCTAATGATTGTTCGATCACTTGAAGAGAGTAAAGATCTATTCCGACCTCAAGAAGAGAATGAGGAACCTTTTGATCCTGAAGTACCATATCTTAGTGCAACTGGTTCACTTATGTATCTTGTTAATGCTACGAGACCTGGCATAGCATTTTTTGTTAATTTATTAGCAAGGTATAGTTCTTTCCAAACACGAAAGACATAGCAATGGAGTTAAACATATATTACGATATTTAAAGGGGACTAGTGATTCGGGTCTATTTTATACTAACAAAGATATTACAAATCTTATTGGTCATGCAGATGTAGGTTATTTATCTGACCCACATAAAGCTCGATCTAAAACAAGCTATTTACTCATATACAAAGGTATTGCTATATCATGGAAATCTACGAAGCAGTCCACTGTCGCTACTTCTTCGAATTATGCTAAGATAGTCATTTATGAAGAAAGTAGAGAACGTGTATGATTGATATCAGTGATACATTTCATCAAAGAAAGATGTGGTTTGAAGTGTGCCCACGGTGCTCTTTGAAGATAATGTTGCATGCATAACTCAATTAAGAGGAGGCTTCACAAAAGGAGATAGAATGAAACATATTTCACCAAAATTATTCTTCACTCGTGATCTCCAGAAGAATGGTGATGTTGACGTACAAAAATTTCGTTCAAGTGATAATCCAACAAATTTATTCTACCAGCATCAACTCTTGAGAAAATGGTACACAAAATTGGAATGTGAAAACTTAACAATATAAATCGTGGTCTTCATCAGGGAGAGTATAATACACATTGCACTCTTTTTTCCTGAGTCTAGGTTTTGTTTCATTGAGTTTTCTAGCAATATTTTTAATGCGGCAACAAAAAAATGCGTATCTAAAGATATATGTACTCATTTTCCCTTCCCTAAAATGCCTTTATTTAGGTATAGACATCCAAGGGTGAGTGTTATAAATATGTAGATGTCACAATATTGTATATGGATAGTATGTGCAAAAGTGTGATTTTTGTATGCTGCTTGTTCCAAGAGATGGATGGCTTGTGTCTTCCATCCACTACCTCGTGCACATTACCTATAAAAAGGGCATTGCACTTCATTTGAAAAGAACAACGAATAAAGAAATAAATACAGTACTTTACTCTCTCTGTTATTTTCCTTTTTAGTTTATTAACTTTTGTTAGTTACTTTATAACATTTTATAATTTAGTTCCTTTTATTTATATTTGATTATTCGATTTGGTCATATATGGACTTTTATAAAACAACTTCCCAAATTCAATTTCAATTTTCGCACCTAACTTAAGTAATTCCTATTATCTCTCTCTTATGTATGAGTAACTAATTTCAATTTTCTTTTCAGTAGAAGTTCAAGTGTTGTTACACTTAGGAGCATCATTTGAAGATCGAGGGAGAAAACAACAAATTGAGAGTATCGAATTATAATTTCATATTATCAAACCGGCTCTAGGAATCCAAAATCATTTGCGAAAGGAAACAATCCAAAAGCTCTAAATAAAAAGCATTACGTTTGTTGATGAATTAGAACTAATCAATAGGCATCCTTCTTTTAAAATAATTCATTAATATCTTACAATTTTCAACAATAACATATTCAAGTAATTTTATGAGTGGAGTGTAGGAAAGGTAATAAGAGGTTAGATAAAAATTTAAACAAAACAAATTTTTATGTCGTCGATCTCGGTTACATGCTTGAACCAAATAGCCTTGAAGTCAACATCCTTAGTGATATTAATGAACATGTTATTAATTATCATAAACCTGAATTTTAGAGGACCATTTTCTCCTTAAATTGGGATCTAATTTTGTGGCTTTGTGGCCTAGCTTAACAAGAATCTCACAACAAGGGGTAGCGATGTTCCTCTTTCATAATCCCGTAAAAGATACTACCGGCGTGGATTTGGATTTTCTCCTCCATTGTTGGTGGTTCTTCTTCATGGTGAAGGTATTTGCACCATAGTGCATGCCCAAAATAAGCTTTCCATAAAGTGGAGCATTATTGTCAATGGATAACATCATATATACCTGAGTATACATCATACAAAGTCAACATCTAGTGGAGTAATAACAAATTATGTGATGAGGTCATCTAGTAGTCTCAACAAATAAAACAAGAAAAACAAATCAAGGGCATAAATCAAACAGTTGTAAGTGTGGCTTCTATCAATAACAACCATCATATGTGAGTGAATAAACATATCATGTTCATTACTAACATTCACAACATCATCATAGTTCTTTCTTTTATCAAAAATTAGGAAAACATCAGGATTACTAAAAGTAACTGCCACGTTGACCATCTCTTCACTCTCCTGTTCTTCATTCAAGAACTTACGTATTTTCTGATATTGATCAGGAAAGTAGTTTGATTTCATAGCTAGTGCCTCTAGGTTAATTCTAACATAAGTAAAGTCAGGTGTATCATATGATTTATTCCGTTCATTGTTTTCTCCAAAAGCATCATACCTCATCTTCAGGGTATTGTCACGCCCAAGCCTACACCTTGGGCGTAGACGGCACCTCGAGAATCATTGTTGGCCTCGATCAAACCCTTTCCTAGCTTACTTACTCAGTGGAAGACTTAAACACAAGATATAAAACTCATGAAAATAACTTAAAGGTAATAACTTAGCCAAAATGGCAACTCATGTCTTAAACGTTTACAACTGAAATGAATAAGACTAAAGAACTAATACTATCTGTCTATGAAGCCTCTAAAACAATGGGGGATGTTGGGACAGGACCCCCAATCATCCTAAAAACTGAAAACTAGAAAGGAAGTGATAAAAGATGTCCTCTGGAATGCAAGGAAGCTCACCAATTGACTATAAGCTGCTCACATGATCAATGGTGCACTAGATACCGATCCTAATTACCTATCTCTACATCATAACACGATGCAGGCCCACTTACATCAGTGCATTGAATGTACGAGTAGGCAAGTTGGAATGCTAAATAATATATAAGATTGAAAGGAAAATCTGAAGAACTTACCTGGCTTAACTCAACTCTACAAGACTAAACTCATTACAATATAAAGAAATTTAAAACAAGTGCAATATAAGGAAAAGTTGTTTAAAATATGTTGTCAATTGTGTATGTATGAAAAGATAACAATATAACTATAAGATGTATGTAAAAATACAAATAACCGTGTATATGAAACACATTTAACTTCTTTGGGAGTTTCGCGAATTGACAACCATAACTTAAGAGCTATAGTGATGATACAATGTTTTGCCTCACGCTGTCAGAGCCGTCCTATACCTTGCCATCAGTATAGAACCTGAACTTCTTAGTGAATCCACTTGAATATGCCAAAAGGCACTAAAGAAATCATCCAAAAAGTATGATCCTTTTCTACCCATGATGGCTATATGGTTTATGGGGGCTATGAGTTGTCTGAACTGTCCCTCATATTGGTGCTCAATACTACTCCCAAAATATTATTATATTAGCTCTTATGTTTTAAAAACATACTTCCATCTGTGATTTGAGATTAGTTCTCAAAAACTTATCTCCAAATCTACCTCGGAAATCAAAGTTTCCACTCTTGCTTCATTTTAAAAACAATTATTTCTAGCTTAAAGGCTCTTTGGAAATCTTATTTTCTATTCTTATTGAAATGTTAAAATATTTAAAACTCTTTGGGAATACTTCGTACCCGTACACTATTTTGACGAAAATGAACTTCGCTCTTTACCTTTACTCTTTACTCAACCTGATCTTTAAGTCTTAAAACAATGTTAAAAGCATTTGCGAAAGACTTCTTGAAAAGACCCTAAGGACTTCCTAGACTTGACACTTAACTATCCTTGAATTTGAAGTTATGGATTCAAGGTTGTAATTCATGCTTCTGGATAATTTCCATATGTTTAGGTATCATTAAGAGTAGTTAGAATCATTAGAAAGTGTTAATACACTTATGAAAGTCTTAAACAGACCAAATAACAAAAACTAGGTGCGCATTCGATGCGCGCCGTGCTAGCCTAAAAGTTCAAAGGCCCTATTCGGGCGCACTGCACGCGCGCCGTCCAGGACCTCTGGTGCAGATGGGCATGCCACGCCTGACCCTCTCCATGTATGCCTGATGAACTTTTACTCTCATTTTCTGACCTTAAATTGTTTTAATTCAATTTCTTTTCTCAAATTCACTTTAGATTCATGTACCCACATCATATACACAAGTGTGTAACCCAATGAACTCAAGAAACAACATGTTTACATCAAGAAACACATAAATCTCAACTCATGTTCAAGAACGAAAGCAATTAAAGAACAACCATCAAGAACATTCAAATTTCAATCTTTTAAACTAAATTCACGCTGAATCAAACATGCTTGGCACGTGGGTGAACAAATCCAATGTTATGTAAAGCTAAAATATCTTTTAGGGATCACCCCCGATAAAATCTACAAGTTAAACTTTAATGATCTTGATGAATCTTGATTGCCTTTGTCCTTTCTCCTCTTCTTGTCTCTTCTCTAAAAAACTCTTAACTCTTTTGGTAAAAGTGTAAACTGATCTAATTTAGCTTAGACCCCTAACATAATTACTAAAAATGAAACAAATTAATAGGCAAACTACGCCTTCAAAATCCAGACTGGACTTTCTTATTCCAATAACCCAACTTCCAAAGGGCGTAACTCATTGATAGAAATCGGAATCAGACAAATTCGGCAGCTTTGGAGAGATCATCCCAATAGATTTTCAACCATATCTTGAACAACCCTAACTCATCATGAGTTCGAAGTTATAGTTATTTGAAGTTGACTAAAAACTCACTTTTTCTAACTTAAGTAAACTTCCAGATGTTTAACTACTTCCAAAGATGACTTTTTTTGAGTTCTTAGCTTCTTCATATATTATTTCGAGTTCAGAGATGTTACAATATCTCCCCATTGGGAACATTCATCCTCGAATGAGATTATCCATCTAGTTATGGATGGTAAAATCAAGTTCAAACACCCAACAAGCAAATGTAACAACGAACATGCTCACTCATAAGTTTACGAGTACTAAGAAGAAAATTAGTACCTTAGTCTGCATTTTCTCTGGATTCAAAGAGATGTGGATATATATTCATCATATACTCTTCAGCTTCCAAGTAGCTTCTTTGACAAATTGGTTCCTCCAAAGGACTTTGACTGATGCAACCTCCTTTATTCTCAATGTGCAAACTCGGTGATCTAGAATCTAAACCGGAATCTCCTTATAAAATAAGCTATCATTGATCTCAATATTTTCAGTTGGTATAATACATGAAGAATCGCCCATGTACTTCTTTAACATGGAGATGTGAAATACCGGATGAACCGCTGCTAACTTTTGTGATAGAGCCAACTCATAAGCTACATTGTCAATCCTCTTGGATATTCTATAATATCCAATATACCGGGGAATAACTTTTACCTTCTTAACTAACCTCATAACACCCTTCATGTTTGAAACTTTCAAGTAAACCTAATCATTTACTTCGAACTCTAACACCCTCTTCCTTACGCCAGTGTGGGACTTCTGACGAAATTATGCACCATCTTCGACCTCTCTTGAGTAACCTTCACCTTGTCCATGACATGATGTGCTATATCTGGTCCTATCAACCCATCTTCACTAACTTCAAACAACCCAATGGGAGATCTGCATCTTCCCCCATAAAGAGCTTCATAGGAATACATTTGAATGCTAGAGTGGTAACTATTGTTGTAAGCAAACTCAATTAGAGATAGGTGATCATCCGAATTACATTTGAAGTCAATCACACATGCCCTCAAAATATCCTCTAACGTATAAATAGTGTGCTCTGCTTGCCCATATTTCTGATAAGGATGAAAGACAGTACTTAAGTTCACCTTTGAACCTAGGCCTTTCTAAAAGGATTTCTAGAACTGTGCAGTAAATTGTGCACCTCTATCTAAAATAATGGAGACGGAATTCCATGAAGTCTTACCAATTCTTGAAAATACAACTTAGCATAACCTTCTACCAAAATAAGTAGTCTTTATCGGATGAAAGTAGGCTGATTTTGTCATTTTATTGAAAATCACCCAAATAAAATCATGATGCCTGCGAGACCATGGTAAACCTGTGATGAAATCCATATTAATAATCTCCCACTTCCATCACGGAAGTTGTATATTATGAGCCAAACCATTGAGTCGTTGATGCTCTTCTTTAACTTGTTTGGAATTCGGACACTTAGCAACGAATTCTGCAATGCCCTTCTTCATGATACTCCACTAATACACTTCTCGTAAATTGCGATACATATTTGTGGAACACAGATGAATGGAGTATCTGGAGCTATGAGCTTCCTCCATGATTCTCTCTTGGAGTCCATCCACCATAGGCACACAGAATCTACCTTGATATCTCAAACACCATCTCCCCCTTGTTCAAAAGCTAATACTTTTGCTTGTGAACATTTGCCTTCAATTCAAGCAAAATGGGATCTTTATATTTCTTTTCTTTCAGTTCTGATACTAAGGATGATTTAGTCCCATTCATCACCACTACTCGTCCTTGGTGCAATCCATTAATCAGACTCCCAATCGTGCAAGTCTATGCACATCTTTGGCTAGTTTTTTTTTCTCTTGCTCAAGATGGGTGGTACTAACCATATACAAGCTACTTAATACATTAGCAACAATATTGGCCTTACCTAGGTGGTAAAGTATACTCATATCATAATCCTTTTGAAATTCTAACCATCTCTTTTGTCTAAGATTAAGCTCTCTCTGAGTGAACACATATTGTAGGCTCTTGTGGTCAGTGAATACATAACCATGAACACCATACAAATAGTACGCCATATCTTCAAGGCAAATACTACTACAACCAACTCTAAGTCACTAGTTGGATCATTATTCTCATGAACTTTGAACTGTCTGGAGGCATAATCAATAACTTTGCCATTCTGCATTAATACACAACCTAAACTAACTTTAGATGCATCACAATACACCACGAAACCTAAAAGTACATTCTGGTAAGTTCACAACTTGGGCAGTAGTCAACCTCTTCTTCAACTCCTGAAAGCTTTTCTCACAAGCTTCAAACCATTGAAACTTCAGTGTTTTTCTGAGTCAACTTCTTCAAAGGGGATGAGATAGATGAGAACCCATCTACAAACCTTCTATAATAGCTAACCGAATCCAAGAAACTCCTAATATAAGTTGGAGTTGTGGATCTAGGCCAATTCTACACTGCCTCAATTTTCTTAATATCAACTCTAATCCCATCACAAGAAACGATGTAACCCAAGAACGCCATAGACTCAAGCCAAAACTCACATTTAGAGAACTTGGCATGCCACTCTCTATCTTTCAAAGTCTAAAGGATTATTCTGAGATGACTATTATTATATTCTTCATATCTTGAATAGATTAGTATATCATCAATAAAGATGATAACTAACATATCTAATAAGGTTTGAATATTCTATTCCTATGATCCATGAATGCTGCAAGTACATTGATTAAATTCAAGTACATGACTGTCACGCCTCAAGCTACCCCCGAGAGCGGACACGAGACCTAGGACCACAAGTGATCCCAAGCTAACTCTGCTAGCGTGATCATGAGCATACTAAAGATAATAAACTGAATGCAGAACCTAAATCATAATTTGAAATGATAAGATGGGGAATACCCATAAACTATAACTGAGATAAATAAAATACTGATGAGTTTAACATAAAAAAATTATTAACTCAATACTAAGCTGAAACTAACTATGTCAGAAAATAGCCTCTAAACTGACTAGAAATGCTGGGACAGGCCCCAGCTAAGTCTAAAAAAACTGAAACTAAAGGACTTAATACTGAAAAAACTCATGAATATTGTCCTCGGAGAATGAGGACTCACCACTGAATCTGTTGACTGGAGATTGGAAATCGATCTAAGCGCAATCTAGATGCGGAGAACCTCAACCTACATCACGAGAAGATGTAGCACACGCATGCGTCAGTATTTGAAGGTACTGAGCATGTAAGATAGAGTAAACCTTAAATAAAACATAACTGAACAAGCACAAAAACAAGTATAATATTTGGAAAATGAGATATATACTGAATTCTGAGTTAACTTGATGCAATGAACAAATTTATAACATGCTGAGATTGGATACTAATTGATATGTAAATATGGTCAATGCAAGAGAGTCTCATTAAACTGTGGGAGCTAATAATAACCGATAATAAAACCACATGAGCTAAATGTGGAGTCCGATGTATGCGCCCCATCATGAGGACCCAATATACTCTACCAGAGGTATAAAGGATGCTGACATTATCACTAAACTGATGGCCCACAGAGGGGACTTACAACCTACTTGGATAGTAGTTCTGGTACTAATTCGGTACGTTGAAACCAACTCCAACTCGGTATTATGCTACTCCCATGAATCATGTAATTAACTGATTATGACTGAGTTTCTGTAAATACTAGATAGCTTAAAACTGAACATGCAAACTGTGAATGCAACAATTAATCTGCTAATTATGAATTTATACTTGAGCCATATATATCTGAAGTAACTGAAATATCTGACCTAGCATGTGTAATTCAAGAACTAAAGAAATACATAGCTAGGGTTCTGAATTCATGCGATAAACTGAATAATAACATAGAAATATGATTTGGAACATATAACTAATTAATTCATGAAGTTCTATTGAAGTTCTAGAAACCCTAGGTCTAATCATGATAAGGAAATTAAGAATCTGACTGAAAATTATGGATCTAATGGGTGAAAGGAACCCACTAGTGAAATCCCACATACTTGGTGATGATATCCACGAAGAAATACTTAGATTTTGCGGCTGGATCTGCTGGAACCTTGTTGTGTTCTTAAACTAGGGTTCTTGACCTTTTTCTCCTTTCTTGCTTCTAATTTTCTATTTTTTTATTTATGATTTTGACTTAGGTAAGTTTTAGTTATGTTTCTAAGCTTAAACTGACTAAAATATGATGATTTAGGGTCAAAACGACGTATGTTAGGGTTTAAACAAAATGGAAAAAGACCAAAAGACCCCTGTGTTAATTGTTGTCAGACCAAATGATGACCTAGAATGACTATCCGTCGTTCAATCGATGGTCCATCATTTGGGTCCATAGGTTGGGTCTGTTCGACATGCCTTTACTATATGTCATAAATTTTTACTCGGAGGTTTGATTTTCTCAAGCTCGGTAGCTATGGAAAGATAATTCAGTTATCTATCATTTAATAGGTTATGGGACACCTAATTCATTTTATGCTAAGAGTTATGATCAATTGAAGTTGACCCAACTGCATTTTCCCCTAATTGTCTGCGAATTTTCACCTACGGTCATACCTACGATCCATTGGTCCATCTACGGACCGTACTGGTCAATCGTGTTTCTTGTCAGAGAGTGGGTAATTGGGTCTTGATCGACGGACAGAGACTACTGTTACGGTTGTGCAGTAACAACCGTAGATCAGACTATGGTCCGTCAATAGTAACAGTCATTTATACCTGCAGATTTCTGAAAAGCTGATTTTTGGTCTATTTTAGATACGTGGTGTTATATTATCTCCCCCTTGGGAACATTCGTTATTGAATGAAGAATAAACTAGCTGAAATAGAGGGAGAAAGTTGTAATCTCTACTACTAAACACTGAGGACTGAGTTTCTCACTTGATTAAGTTTCTAAAACATGCAAATACGCTGAAAATGCAAGTACAAGCTGAGGGAAGTCTAAGGCTGAATTCATGCATGAACAACTTAAAAACTGAAGAGAAACTATTACCTCGAGCTGGAGTGGAATCGGAAGGAAAGATGTGAGGATACTTGACTTTCATGGCTGTTTCTGCTTCCCAAGTAGCTCCATTTACGGACTGACTCCTTCATAAAACCTTGACTAAAACGACTTCTTTATTCCTCAACCTTCTAACCTGATGGTCAAGAATATCAACTGGTACATCCTCATAAGAAAGACTATGTTTCATTGCCACACTCTCTAATGTCACTCCAGAGGCTGGATCACCCACACACTTCTTCAAGAGCGAGATGTGGAAGACCGGATGCACAACTGCTAATTCTGCTGGCAACTCTAACTCATATGCCACCTTGCCAACCCTTTTCAAGATCTTGTAAGGGCCTACATATCTAGGACTGAGTTTCCCTTTCTTGAAAAATCTCATCACTCCTTTCATAGGTGATACTTTCAGAAAAATCCAATCATCAACTTGGAACTCTAGTCCCCTTCTCCTTACATCTGCGTAACATTTCTAACGACTCTAGGCTATCTTAAGTCTATCTCTAATTAGTTGCACTTTATCCATAGTATAAAAGACTGAATCTGGCCCTATCAAAGCTGCTTCATCTACTTCATACCAACCAATAGGAGATCTACATCTACGCCCATACAGTGCCTCATAAGAGGCCATCTGAATGTTGGAATGGTAGCTATTGTTGTAGGCGAACTCAATAAGAGGAAGGTGATCATACCAACTACCCTTTAAATAGATCACACAAGCTCTCAACATATCCTCTAGGGTCTGAATGGTACGCTCTGCCTGTCCATCCATCTATGGATGAAATACTGTGCTAAGGTTAACTTGAGTACCAAGACCCTTCTGAAATGACTTCCAAAAATGAGAGGTTAATTGAGGTCCTCTATCTGATATGATAGACAAAGGAAACCCATGCAACCTCACACTTTCATTAATGTAAAACTTGGTATAGTCTTCTGCCGAATTTGTCTATCTACTATCACCCAAATGGAGGCATGTTGTGTGCGAGTATGCGGTAACCCTATAATGAAATCCATATTGATCACTTCCCGCTTCCAAGTAGGAATGTCAATCTCTTGAGTCATATATCCTGGTTTCTGATGTTCTACCTTGACTTGCTGGCAATTGGGGCACTTAATCACAAAATCTGCTATATCCCTCTTCATGCCATTCCACCAATAGACTTCCAGAGATTGCGACACTTCTTAGTGGCACCTGGATGAATAGAATACCTAGATTTATGGGCTTCTGCGAGAATATGCTGTCTCAACTCGCCAACATGGGGAATACACAATCTAACCTGGTAGCAAAGTACACCATCTCCTCCTTGGGAGAAAACCTCCACTCTATGATTGTGGACTGCACCCTTAAGTTCAAGCAAGATTGGATCATTTTCTTGATTTTCCTTAACCTCTACTACCAAAGAAGATTCTGCCCCATTCTGAAATGTTACACCACTGTCTGATATGCGCATAAGGCGAATTCCCAAGCGAGCAAGCCTGTGAACATCCTTCACTAGCTCCTTTCTTTCTTCCTCAACATGGGATACACTAAAAATAGGCAATCTGATAAGAGCATCTGCTACTATATTCGCCTTACAAAGATGATAATGCACACTCATATTGTAATCCATAAGGAACTCAACACATCTCCTCTAGCGAAGACTCAACTCTGTGAACACACATTGAAGGCTCTTATGATCAGTGAACACATGTACATAAACACCATACAAGTAGTGTCTCTATATCTTGAATGCAAAGACCACTGCTGCAAGCTCGAGGTCATGAGTTGGATAGTTCTTCTCATGCATCTTTGTCTAAAAGAATAACCTATAACTTTATCTCGCTACATCAACACAGAACCCAGGTCAACTCTGGATGCATCACAATAGATCACATAACCATTTGAACCCTCTGGTAGAGTCAAGACAGGAGT
Organism: Solanum pennellii; assembly: GCF_001406875.1. NCBI lineage: Eukaryota > Viridiplantae > Streptophyta > Magnoliopsida > Solanales > Solanaceae > Solanum > Solanum pennellii. The sequence goes on from NC_028647.1 coordinate 15,898,268, forward strand.
TGTAGTCAATCTAGTTTTCAATTCTGCAAAGCTCTGCAAAGCTTTTCTCACAATCATCTAACCGTTGATACTTTAACATCTTCTGAGTTAACCTAGTTAATGGTGAGTCTATGGATGAGAATCCTTCCATGAACCTTCTGTAACAACCCGCTAGACCTAAGAAACTTCTGATATCTGTAGCAGAGGTAGGTCAGGGCCATTGTTTCACTGCTTCTATGTTCTATGAATCCACTCGAATCCCTTCGCTAGATACAATGCGACCAAGGAAAGCAACGGATTGCAACCAGAACTCACGTTTGTTAAGCTTAGAAAATAATTGGCGATCCTTGAAAGTCTTTAGAACAATTTTCAAATCACTCGCATGTTCTTCCTCATTCCTAGAGTAAATGAGGATATCATCAATAAAGACGATAACGAACAAGTCCAAGTACTGCTTGAACACTCTGTTCATCAAATCCATGAAATTTTCAGGAGCATTGGTTAGTCCAAACGACATAACTACAAATTCATAATGACCATACCGAGTTCTCAAGGCTATTTTCCGAATGTCACTATCTTTGACTCTAAGCTGATGATAACTCGATCTGAAGTCTATCTTTGAGAAGTGACTGGCACGCTGAAATTGGTTAAATAAGTCATCAATCATGGGGATGGGATACTTATTCTTGATTGTGACCTTGTTTAACTGTCTATAGTCAATACACATTCTGAGAGAACGATCTTTATTCTTTACGAACAACACTGGTGCACCCCGTTGTGAAATACTAGGTCTGATGAAGCCCTTATCTAGATGGTCTTTCAACTGCTCTTTCAATTCCTTAAGCTCTGCTGGAGCCATTCTGTAAGGAGGAATAAAATAAGTTGGGGATCTGGAAGGAGATCAATTCCAAAGTCAATTTCTGTTTTGGGAGGACTCCCGGAAGATCTTCTGGAAATACTTATGGAAACTTACAGACTACTCGAACTGACTCAAGAGTTGGGGTTTCAGAGTTAGTATCCTTAACTCGAAATAGATGATATAGATAACCCTTAGAGGTCATCTTTCTGGCCTTAAGGTAAGAAATGAATCGACCCATAGGCGCTAAGCGACTACTCTTCCACTCTAAGATTGGTTCATTTGGAAACTGAAAACAAATAATCCTAGTTCAAGAATCGACTGAGGCATTATAGGAATGTAACCAATCCATGCCTAGAATGACATTGAAGTCTACCATTTCTAACTCTATAAAATCTGCTGCGTTACTTTCTAAGAGACTGCGACAGGGCAATTTTTGTATACCCGTCTTGCTATAAAAGGATCACTGACTGGAGTAGAGACTGAGAAAGGTTTTGAGAGAGTTTCTTGACTGACATTGAATTGGACTGCTATGTAAGGAGTTACAAAATAAAGAGTAGCCCCTGGATCTAACAATGCATAAACATCAAGTTCAAAGACTCGTAACGTATCAGTGACTACATCAGGAGAACCTTCCTGATCCTAGCGAGCCTGAAAAGCATACAACCTATTCTGGTGCTGATCACTACCTATACCAGATGAGTTACCCTGCTGATTAGGGCGACTTGTTGGTGCTGCTGAAGTTGTAGACTGAGACTAACATTACCACCTCCATGATCTTATCTAGAAGGACAATCCCTCAACCTGTGACCAGACTGACCGCACCCAAAGCATTCTCCTTTTCCTGTGAGACACTCGCCCGGATGGTTCCTACCATACTTATGGCAAGTGGGGTAAGTCTTGTTGCCTGAAACACTTCCCTGATACTTAGAGTCTGGTGCTCTATCTTTCTGGTTGTACATGTTCATGAAGGATGGAACACAAGCTGACGAAGAGGCTGGGGCTGAAAACTTCTGCTGACTCTGCGAGCAATTTCCACCACCCAATTTCTGTTGAGAATAGTCATAATTCCCAGTATTAGCCTTATTTTTCTCCTTAGACTGCTCCCTAAGCTTATCACCCTCAATACGTTGAGCATGAGTCATAAGCCTAGAGATGTTCATATCTCTCATTAACATAACATTTCTGCACTCTATTTTCACCAAATCTGACACTCCATACAAAAACTTATTCATCTGAGCCCTGGAGTCAGCAACCATGTGAGAAACATACCTGGAGAGTTGGTTAAACTTGAGACCATACTCTTGGACCATCATATTTCCCTGCTTTAAATTCATGAATTCCTGAGCCTTTGCTTCTCTCGACTCAATTAGGAAAAAGCTGTCCAAAAAGGTCTCACTAAAGCACTCCCAAGTAATAGGAGCTGCATCTGTACCCCTATTTCCCTTCCACTAAGTGTACCAGATATGAGCAATATCCTTCAACTGGTATGATGCCAACTCAACCCAATCATTCCCAGTGACTTGCATTACCTCAAAGATCTTCTTGATCTCATCCAAGAAATTCTGAGGATCCTTATTAGTTTGTGATCCTAAGAACTCAGGCGGATTCATCATAACAAAGTCACGGACCCTTGCTGCTGCTGATCCTCTATTTGTATTCATAGGAGCATGAACCCGATTGTTCTGCTTGGTCATACTCTAAGCCAACACCAGTATGGCAATCTTGTACTCAACATTGAAGACTTCCTAATCTGGGACTGGAGGAGTTACGTTTGCATTCCTGGCGTTAGCTCTACGAGGAGGTATGATTTGAAACGTAGAACGTCGATCTATAAAGGAATTAGATGAAACCTTATGCATAATAAGACTAACAAGAAAGTGAAGTTTTCTTAAAACACTATGTAGCCTCCCTCTCATTAGATGTGGTGCACTTCACACCCATGAAAATAACTCTACTTAATTCGACTTTTTGGACATCCTAGGACACTTAAACCTAGTGCTTTGATACCAAGATTTGTCACGCCCCAAGCTAGCCGAAGATGCGGACACGAGATCTAGGACCAAAAGTGATCCCAAGCTAACCTTGCTGGCATGATCATGAGCATACTAAAGATAATAAACTGAATGTGGAAGCTAAATCATAATTTCAAATGATAAGATGGGGAATACCAATATAATATAACTACATAAATGAAATACTGATGACTTTAATACAAAGAAGTTATTAAATCTATATTAAGCTGAGACTAAGTATGTCTGAAAATAGACTCTAAACTGACTAGCAAAAACTAAAACTAAAGGACTAAATACTAAAAAGAAACACATGACTATTGTCCTCGGAGAATGAGGACTCACCACTGAATCTGCTGAACTGGAGATCGGAAATCGATCTAAGCGCGATATAGATGCGAAAAACCTAAACCTATATCATGAGAAGATGTAGCGCACGCATGTGTCAGTACTTGAAGGTACTGAGCATGTAGGATAGAGTAAATCTCAAATAAAACATAATTGAACAAGTACAAAAGCAAGTAAAATAATCAGAACATGATATATATACTAAGTTTTGAGCTAATTGGATGCAATGACCAAATTTATAATATGCTGAGACTGGATCCTAACTGATCTGTAAATATGGTCAGTGCAAGATAGTCTGATTGAAGTGTGGGAGCTACTAATAACCGATAATAAAATCACATGAGCTAAATGCGGAGTCCTATGTATACGCCCTATCGAGGCGACTTAATATACCCTACTAGAGGAATAAAGGCATTGCTGGCGTGATCACTAAGTTATTTTCCCAAAGAGGGGACTTACAACCTACTTGGCTAGTAGTTCTGGGACTAATTGGGTACACTGAATCCTAGTCAACTCGGTATTATGCTACTTTCAATGAATTATGTAATTAACAAATTATGATTGAGTTTCTGTGAATACTGGATATCTTAAAACTGAACATACAAACTGAGAATGCAACAATTAATATGGTAATTATGCATTTATAGCTGAGGCATATATATCTGAAGTAACTGAAATATCTGACCTAGCATGTGTAATTTAAGAACTAAAGGAATACATAGCTAGGAATCTGAAATTCATGCGATAAACTGTATAATAACATGGAGATCTGATTTGGAACATATAAATAATTAATTCATGAAGTTTTATTGAAGTTCTAGAAATACTAGGTCTAATCATGATATGGGAATCAAGAATCTGACCGAAAACGAGGGACCCAATGGGTGAAAGGAACCAACTGCTGGAACATTGTTGCGTTCTTGAAATAGGGTTCTTGACGTTCTGCTCCTTTCTTAGCTTCTAGTTTTCTAAGTTTTGATTTATTATTTTGACTTAGGTAAGTTTTAGTTATGTTTTAGGCTTAAACTAACTAGAATATGATGGTTTAGGGTAAAACGACGTATCTTAGGGTTTAAACAAAGTGGAAAAATACCAAAAGACCCCTGAGCTAATTGTTGTCGGACCAAATGAGTCGTTCAATCGACGGTCCGTCGTTTGGGTCCATAGGTTGGGTCTGTTCAACAGGCCTTTACTATAATGGACATAACTTTTTACTTGGAGGTCTAATTTTCGCAAACTGGGTAGCTATGGAAATATAATTCAATTATCTATCATTTAGTAGGTCATGGGACACCTAATTAATTTTGTTCTAAGGGTTATGATCAATTGAAGTTGAACCAACTGTATTTCCCCCTAACTGTATGCTAATTTTCACCTATGGTCATTCATACCTACGATCCGTCGGTCCATCTACGAACAATACTGGTCAGTCTTGGTTCTTGTCAGAATGGGTAAATGGGGTCTTGATCGACGAACACAGACTACGGACCGTAGGTCCGTCCGTCGTTGGACACTTAGTCAAATTTTCTGGGCTGAGTTTTTTTGGGGCTTCAGATTCAAATGACGGATGCACATTAAGGGCCATAGATTAGACTACGATCTGTTGATGGTAATCGTCGTTTGCACCTGCAGATTTTTGAAAAGTTGATTTCTGGTCTGTTTTAGATACGGGGTGTTACTATGACAAAAACTCATAATGACCATATCAGGTTCTAAAAGCTGGCTTTGGAATATCACATTCCCTTACTCTTAACTGGTAGCAGTGACACCCTGATGTTGATTGAATAAATCATCTATCCTTGGAAGAGGATAGTTTTTCTTGATGGTGACGTTTTTCAACTGCCGGTAATCTACACACATCAAAAGGGAACTATCATTCTTTCTCACAAATGAGACCAAAGCTCCTCAAGGAGAGACATTTGGTCAAATGAAGCCCTTATAAAAGATCTTTTAACTGCTCTTTTAGTTTTTTCTACTATGTTGGTGTATTCTGTATGTAAAAATAGATATACGACGAGTATTAGGAAGAATATCTATATTAATGTCAATCTTTCTCAGGAGGACTCCAGGAAGATCATCTTGAAAGACTTCTGGAAACACTTTTACTACTAGAATAGACTGAATAGTACCTCAACACATGAGTCATTAACTCAGACCAAGTGATAGGCACACCCTTAGAAACTAACTTCCTTTCCTTAATGTACGAAATGAAATGACCCTTAGGCACTGCTGAACTTCTTTTCCACTTTAAGACTGACTCATTTGGAAACTAAAACCTGACTAATCGAGTCCTACAATCAACTGAGGCATAACAAGCATGAAGCCAGTCAATACCAAGAATGACATCAAAGTCTATCATCTCTAACTCAATTAAATAAACCATGGTACTCTTGTGATTGGCGAAAATATGACAATTACTATAAACTCTCTTTTGTATAATGGACTCACCACAAGTGTATAAACACTAAAGATTTCACTAAGTTTCTCGGGAATAATGTCAAAGTTCATAGTAACATATGGAGTTAAAAAACAAGGCATAAACAGTAAAGTCAAAGACTTGAATCATACTAGTGACAACATCTGGTGAATCCTCTTGCTCTTGGAGATTGTTGAGAGCATAAAAGCGGTTTGTTCCACTATCAGTACTGAAATAAGCCGCTCTACGTGCAGCTCTAGCTGGTGAAGGAACTGAAGAAGACTAGATTCTGTTGCCCCCATTACTATTTCCCTGCTTGTTCTTTGGACACTCTCGCATGAAATGCCCATTCTGACCGCACTTGAAACCACCAGTGGAGCCATCACGACAAGCACCGGAATGATTCCTACTACACATGGCGCATGGAGGAGGCTTACTACCCCTTGTTCCAGGATATCCTAAGAATAAGAAAGTTTAGCTCTGAAGTTCTGGTTATTGTACTCACATTTTTTCGTAGGTGCAGGTGCACTAGCAGCTGATGGAGTAGATCCCTTTTGCTTCTGTTAGAAATAAGACCAATTCACATTATTTGCCAGAACTCATTCCTTATGTCTTAGACCTCTTATTCTTGAACTCTTATCTATCCCTTAGCTTTTCCACCTAAGTTTATTGTACATGGATCATCAACCTTGCTATTCCAAGGTCATCTATTAACATCACAACCTTACTTGACAGACGAGACAACCCAGCTACAAACAAGTTCGTGCTACTCCTCATGTCAACAACCATCTTTTATCTTTTATTATATCACGGGGGAAATAAATTCCTAAAAAAGGCCTCCTCAAACAAAGCCCATCTCACAATCGGTTACGCGTAAGAAAGGTTACAAAGAAACTTTCTAGAGATAAACTCTAACACAGGAAGTGAGTATGAAAGAAGTGAGAAATTTCCTAAATGTTTAAGCCTCCTAATTATAGATGTGGCGGACTTCGCACCGATAACTAGGACTATACATACACGACTTCATAGACTCCTAAGGACTTTCAAAATCTGTGCTCTGATAACAAATTTGTTACTCCCAGAGCCTACATCCTAGGCGTGGTCGACACTCGATAACCATTGTTGGCGGCAAGCCAACCTTTGTCTTGGATTTCTTACTCAGCGGAAGACTTTAACACAAGAGATACAAGTCATGAAAATAACTTAGAGGTAATAACTTATCCAAAATGGCAACTCATGTCTTAACGTTTACAATGGAAATGAATAATACTAAAAAACTAATAGTATCTATCTACAAAGCCTCTAAAAAATGAGAGATGTTGGGACAACACCCCAATAATCCTAACCACTGAAAACTAGAAAGAAGGTGATAAAAGATGTCCTCCGGAATGTAATGAGGCTCACCAACTGACTCTGACCTGCTCACAGGATCAACGTTGCACCAGATGCCGATCCTAATTACATGTATCTACATCATAATACGATGCAGGCCAACTGGCATCAGTACATTGAATTTAAGAGTATGGAAGTTGGAATGCTAAATAATAAGTAGGCTTGAAACGAGAATCTGAAGATCTTACCTAGATTAACTTAAATCTATAAGACTAAAATGATTTCAATATATAACAATTTAAAACATGTGCAATATAACGAAAAGTTGTTTAAATGTGTTGTCAACTCTGTATATATGTAGAGATATAAAATAACTTTGAGATGTATGTAAAGATATAATATGTATATAATATATATTTAACTTCTGTGGGAGTTTCACTAACCGACTACCATCACTTAAGAGATATAGTGATGATACAGTGTTTTGCCTCACGCTGTCAGGGTCATCCTATAACTTGCCATCAGTGTAGAACCCTAACTACTAAGTGAATCCACTAGTCTATGGTAATAAGCACTAAAGAAATCATCTAAAAATTATGATCCTTTTCTACCCATGATGACTACATGATGTATAGAAGCTGTTAATTTGTATGAACTCCCCTCATATTGGTGCTCAATACTACTCTAAAAATATTATTATATTAGCTCTTAGGTTTTAGAAACATACTTTCGTTTGTGATTTGAGATTACTGCTAAAAATCGTATCTCAAAGTCTACGTTGGCAATCAATATTTCCCCTCTTGCTTTATTTTTGAAAGCGATTACTTTTTCTGAAAACTCGCTTAAAGGATCTTTGTAAATCTCAGTTTCCGTTCTTATTTAAATGTGAAAACATTTAAAACTCTTTGAGAATACTTAGTCTCTATATCTTACTTTGACGAAAATGAACTTCGCTTTTTACATTCACTACTCTCTCAACCTGATCTTTAAGTCTTAAAAAAAAATTTAGAAGCATTTGTAAAAGACTTCTTGAAAAGACTCTAAGAAATTCCTAAACTTGGCTCTTATCTATCCTTGAATTTGAAGTTATGGATTCAAGGTTGTAATTCATTTTTTTGGATGATTTCTATATGCTTGATGAATTTTTCCTCTTGTTTTCTAGCCTTAAATCGTTTTAATTTAATTCTTTTTTGCAAATTTACTTATATTTATGTAACCATATTATCTACACAAGGATTTAATCCAATGAACTCAACAAACAACACTCTTTCATCAAGAAACTTCTAAATCTTAACTCATGTTCAAGAACGAAAGAAATTCACGAATGACCATAAAAAACATTCAAATTCCAATCTTTTAGAACAAATTCACGCTGTATCAAACATGCTTGGCACGTGGGTGGAAAAACCCAACCTGATGGAAAGCTCACATACCTTTTTAGGGATCACGATGAAATCCACAAGTTAATACAAAGATCTTGATGAATCTTGAACGTCTTTCTCTTTTCTCCCCTTTTCTCTTCTCTCAAAACCCTAACTCTTTTGGTAAAAGTGTAAATAATATAATTCATATTAGACCCTTCACTTGATTACCAAAAATGAAATAAATTAATAGGGTAAGGAAAAGACCAAACTACCCTTTTAAACTTATTGCGATAGCCCAACTTCCAAAGGGCGTAACTCACTCATACTTAACTCGAACTCGTGCAAATTTGGTGGCATTAAAAAGATCATCCCAATATTTCAAACTATATATGGGAGCGCCTCCAACTCATACTAAGCTCTAAGTTATAGTCGTTTGGAGTTGAACTAAAAACTCATTTCTTCTAACTTAAGTAAATTTCCAGATTTTTAATTATTTCCAAAGACTACTATTTTGAGTTCTCAGCTTCTTCCTAGCTTATTTCGAATTCAGAGATGTTAAAATATATCTCCCTTGGAACATTCGTCCTCAAATTAGACTAATCCTACTAGTTAAGGGTGGTAACATCATGTTCAAACACTGAACAAACACATGCAACAACCAACATGCTACTCCTAATTTAAAGAGTTCTAAGAAGATAATTTGTACCTTGGTCTGCATTTTCTCTAGATCAAAAGAGATGTGGATATCGATTCTGCATATCCTCTTCAGCTTCCCATGTAGCTTCTTCGACAAATCGGTTCCTCCAAAGGACTTTGACTTATGTAACCTCATTTGTTCTCAATTTTCAAACTTGGCAATCTAGAAACTGAACTGGAATCTCCTCATAAGATAAATTATCCTTGATATCAATATTTTCAGTTGGTAATCAATGAATGAGTGCCCATTCCCTTCTTCAACATAGAGATGTGAAATGCGAGATGAATCGTTGCTAAATCTTGTTATAGCTCTTACTCATAAGATACATTGTCAATTCTCTTGGATATTATATAAGGTACAATTAATCGGGAACCAAATTTCCCCTTCTTACTAAACCTCATATCACCATTAATGGGTGACACTTTCAAGTAAACCGAATCATGTATTTCATACTCCAACACCCTCTTCCTTGTATCAGTGTAGGATTTATGATGACTCTACACCGTTTTAAACCTCTCTTGAATCACCTTCACCTTCTTCATGTCTTGGTGAACTAAATGTGGTCCTATAAACCTAGCTTCACCGACTTTAAACCATCCAATAAGAGATCTTCATCTTCTCCCATAAAGAGCTTCATAGGGAGCTATTTTGATACTAGAGTGGTAACTATTGTTGTAAGCAAACTCAATTAGAGCTTTGTGATCATCCCAATTACCTTTGAGATAATTCACACATGCCCTCAACATATCCTCTAAGGTCTAAGTAGTGCGCTCTTCTTGCCCATCTGTCTGAGGATGAAAGGCAGTACTTAAGTTCACCTTTGAACCCAGTCCTTTATTAAAACATTTCTAGAACTATGCAATAAATTGTGCACCTCTATCTGAAATAATGGAGACTGAACCTCCACGAAGTCTTACCATCTCTTGAAGATACAACTTAGCATAATCTTCTACCGGATGGGTAGTCTTTACCAACAAAAAGTGGGCTGATTTTTCCTTCTATCGACAATCACCCAAATAGAGTCATGTTGCATGACAGACCTTGGTATACCTGTAATGAAATCCATATATCTCCCACTTCCATTCCAATAATTCTATATTCTAAGACAAACCACTTGGAATTTGATGCTCTATTTTAACTTGTTGGCAATTTTGACACTTAGCAACGAATTATGTGATGCCATTGTTCATGCTACTCCACCAATACACTTCCCTCGAATCGTGATACATCTTTATGGAAACCAGATGAATGGAGTATCTGGAGCAATGAGCTTCCTCCATTATTCTCTTTTGGATTACATCCATCATAGACACACACAATCTACCTTGATATCTCAATACACCATCTCCCCCTTATTTAAAAGCTAATACTTTTTGCTCATGAACATTTACCTCAATTCAAGAAAACTGGAATCTTGATCTTGCTTTTCTATCAATCCTGACACAAAGGATGATTCAGCCTCATTCATCACCACTACTCCTTGGTGGAGTCCGTTAATTGGACTCCGAATCGTGAAAGTCTATGCATGTCTTTGGTTAGTGGGCGATACTATGCATAGATAACCCGATTAAAGCATCAACAACAACATTAGCCTTACCTGGGTGGTAATGAATACTCATATCATAATCCTTGAGCAATTCTATCCACCTTCTTTGTCTGAGACTAAGCTCTCTCTAAGTGAACACATATTGCAGGCTCTTGTGGTCAGCGAATACATTAACATGAACAACATACAAATAGTGACACCATATCTTCAAGGTGAATACTATGTCAGCAAACTCTAAGTCATGAGTTGGATAATTCTTTTCATGAACTTTCAACAGTTTGGAGGCAAAAACTATAACTTTGCCAATTTGCATAAACACACAACCCAAACCAACTCTAGATGCATCAGAATACACCACAAAACCTTGAGTACCTTCCAATAAATTCAAAGCTAGTCAACCTTTTCTTCAATTCCTCAAAGCTTTTCTAAAAAGCTTCAGACAATCGAAAATTCACTATTTTCTGAGTTAACTCGTCAAAGGGTATGAGATAGTTGAGAGCCCCTATACAAACCTTCTATAATATCCATCCAAATCTAAGAAACTCCTAATATCAGTTGGAGAACATTCCAAGTATCAACTCTAATCCTATCACAAGAAACTATGTGGCCCAACAATGCCACATACTCTAGCCAAAACACACATTTAGAGAACTTGGCATAACACTCTCTATCTTTCAAAGTCTAAAGAACTATTTAAATATTACTAGCATGATATTTGTCATTCCTTGAATAGACTAGTATTTCATCAATGAAGACGATAACAAACATATCTAAATAAGGTATTAATGCTCTATTAATAAGGTCCAATGATTTAAGCGCATTGGTCAAACCAAAGAACATGACCCAAAACTCCTATTGACCATATCGAGTTCTGAAATTTGTCTGTGGAATATCACATTCCCTTACGCTTGACTGATGGTAGCCAGATCTAAGATCTATTTGAGAAAAACACATGACACCCTAAAATTGATAAAATGAGTCATCTATCCTTGGAAGAGGATACTTGTTCTTAATGGTAACATTGTTCAGCTGACGGTAATCTATACACATACTAAGAGAACCATCTTTATTTCTCACAAACAAGATCGGAGTGCCCCAAGGATAAAAACTTGGCCGAATGAAGCCTTTATCTAAAATATCTTTTTACTTCTCTTTTAGTTCTTTCAACTCTGTTGGTGCCATTATGTATGGCGGAATAGATATAGGACGAGTATCTGGACGAAGATCTATATTTAAGTCTATCTCTCTCTCTCCTCTTCATTTCTGTTCTCTCAAAACCCTAAATCTTTTGGTAAAAGTGTAAACTGATCTAATTCAGCATGGACCCCTAACTTAATTACCAAAACAAAAACTAAAAAGTCAAGGAAAAGACCAAACTACCTCTTCAAAATCTGGATTGGACTTTTCTTATTCCAGCAACCCACTTCTGAAGGACGTTACTCACTCATACAAACTCGGAATCACGCAAATTTGGCAGCGTTGGAAAAGTCATCTCAAGAGATCTCCAACCATATCTGCAAGTACCTTATCATATCTTTAGCTCGAAGTTATAGTTGTTTGAAGTTGACTAAAAACTCACTTTTCCAAACTTAAGTAAGTTTCCAAATTTTTAATTATTTCCAAAGATGACTATTTTGAATTCTTATATTTCTCCTAGATTATTTTGAATTGAGAGATGTTACATGTATCTACAAGTAAATAACAAATGTTCTTAGTCTACCCATGCATCTTGCAATGTTCACAGAACAAATTCCAATTTACCTTCTTTTTACTATTAAAATTTATCTTCTAGTATACTCTCCTTTGTTACCATCAGTTCGATATGTGTTTCTATAACCCTGACTACCTTTGTTTGCATATAAAGTTGTGGCCTCATTCCTATTTTTCTCAACTAGTCCTGAAGTATTCCTTTCGATTTCAACTGAACTTATCATCACATCGCTTTGCCAACATTAGGCAAAGGAGAAATCATTAAGATTTGACTTCGGGCCATAGATCTCATTCAGCCCCATTAGAAAAGCAAATCGTCGTAGATAATGAATGTGATCGATATAAACACTACAGTGATCATAACTTCGTAAAATAAAGTTGAGATATTCATGTTACCTTAATGAATAATAGATATATCCCTGTGAAGTTGGTAAATTCTAGATCCATCCACTCTATCAAATCTCTCTTTTAGATTCTCCCACATTGTTGCGGCATTTGAAGCGTACACAACCCCACTTAATAATTCCTTCGAAATTGTGTTCATGATCCAAGCTAAGACGAATACATTGCACTTTTTCCCTCCAATTCAGGTGAGAAATTATGTTTTCGATCCTAGCTTACTTTTAGATCAAAGAGTAATCAACATCGATCTACTCCATTGTGAGTAATTTTCTGAACATGTGAGTTGCACTGTGGTCAACATAGATCCAAGAGTGTCTGATGGATGGAGGTAAAAGGGGATGATTCCTCTTTGTCTCAATAGACTCAAGTGTTTCCGTTGTTGCTACAACATTGGGACGTGCTACTGATGTTTTATCGTCAATCGCTATTATTAAAAAAATCTCTGTAACTGGACTATATTGCTAATCTCTTCGTCAATGAAGATCTCCATGTTCGAAGTTGAATAAAAGAATTATTGATTCAGTAGCTCTAATACCATATAGAATTTAGAGAGAAGAATTTGGGATTTTTTATGTTGAATAAACTGATCTACTAGAAGAAATCATGTACCGTTATAACATCTTGTTACTTAATATCTATGGATAATCTAAGAAACTAAAAATAATCACTTTTGGAAAGAAAGGAAAAAATCTAGAATATTTCCTAATTTAAGAAAGTGAATTTTGGTCATTTTCAAATTGTCATAACTCCTAGCTTAGGATGAGTTAGAGCTAGTTCTTGATATGGTTGGGAATCCCTTCGATATATCTTTCCAACGCAGCCGAGTTTGCACATTTTCGATATGTTATGAGGGAGATATGCCTATCGAAACTTGGGCAATTGGATTAAGGAAGGTCCCAATCTGGATATAAGGAATGACAAACTAGTCTTTTCACCAATTAATTTCCTATTTGGTTTAGGGATTTACTTGGGGTAAAGAAAACTTTAGTTTATTAATAGAAAATTAAAATCATGCTTAGGGCTTGGAGAAGAGAAAAAAGAAGAAGGAACGGGAGAAAAGTCAAGAATTCACCAATAACGCCAAGGTTTTGTGAGTGGAATGTCGGGGGTGATTCCTATTAAGGTATGTGATATATTTTCGTGTTGGGTTAGTTCAGCCATCCACCAACTTGTTTAAATTCAGCGATTTGAGTAAGGTTGAATGATAAAAAGTGAAGTTCTTGAAGAACATTGTTGAATTCTTGTTGGTTGAGTTGTTACATGCCTAGTGTTGATTATTCGTGTTTCCAGGTTGTCTTTTTGAATCAAATCTATTGGGTAGTGAGGTAAATAATGATCCTAAGTGTTTGAGGAAAAAACCATGGAATTTTAGAGGGTTTAGAGATGAAAAATGAAGACGAAAAGTCGAAACACCTGTCGGTAGGGCCCTGGGGCACCGCTTCTCTCATAGCCCCTTAGGACAATGTTTTTCCGTAGGGCCTTAGGGCGGTGCGCCAGCTAGAGTGCCCCAACTTGGCCTATGAAGTTTGGGGACTGGCGCCCACGCCTCTCAGAGCGCCAAGGATGCCAGTGCACCCTATTCATTTCCCACTCTTTCATACTATTTCCTAAGTGATGTACACATATTTCTTAGTTGATTCCAATACTCAAGATACATCTAAACATCATGAAATCATACATAAACATGATATCATGCATCTTGAATCCATAATCCAATTTAAGGAAAGTTATGATCAAAGTCAAAAAAGTTAAGAGTGAAGTCGATAGGTTAAGAAGTAAGTCAACGCAAAGTTTCAAGAGTCTTTATTAAACGTTTAAATTTTCTTTTATGGCTCAATTTTCAAGTTAAGTAAAGAGAAAAGAGTTGAAATTCTTCCTTCAAAGAAATATATATTCTTCAAAGATTCATCATAGGTATAATCACATTAGTTTGGTACAACTTCATCAAATGAAGAAGGAAGCTTAATTATCTTGGAAATTTCATCAAAAGAGATTGTCATATTAGTATAAAAGTTTGGATGGTTTCCAAATATTTTGAACATTCATTACCGTATTATTTTGATATCAATTAATTTCACTCTATTTTTTTTTTATTTTGATTAGATATCTACTAATATTGTTATTATGCGAATGAATGAAGAGGAAAAATATAACATTTTTGTTTTTGTTTTTGTATGTATTTATTTGTCAATTTCTATTAATATTCTAAACTTTTTTGTCATTGTTGAAAGATATAGTATTACCTATGGTACATTTCTCATAGCTATTATACATTGTTACCCCTAAAAATATATTATGGTCTATCATATTAGACATCAATCACAAAATAAATAAGTAAACCATCTTTTTAGTATATTTAAAACTTTTAATTAATAAATTAATTATTTAATGAAATGAATGAATAAAAAAAACACAAAAGTTATTTTATTGTTATGTTATAATAAATATGCATTTGTGATTAATATCTATTGAACTTATAATTATCTAAATAAAAAATTATTTATCGTATTTTTCACATTAAAGAGGGAGTTATATTTTGAATAACTATTATCATATATTTTTTTAGTGATGACTACAATGATAATTAAATTAATGTAATAAAACTCTTCTACTCATTTATATGTGTGTATCTATTTGCATATTTCTAATTAACCTATGTTACATTTCTCATAGCAATTATATAGTATTGCCCCTAAAAATGTATGATATTCATATTAGAAATTAATCACAAAATAAATAAATAAATAAACAAACAATTTTTTTAGTATTTTAGAACTCTTAATTAAAAAATAAATTATTTAATAAAAAGAAAGAAGAAAAAATTATCTTTTATGTGTACATATGTGATAAAAAGTTATTTTATAGTTATGCTGTAATAAATTCGCATTTGTGATCAATATGTATTTAATATGTAATTATTTAAAATAAAAATTATCTATCTTAATTTGTCACAGTAAAGGAGTTGTTTTTTGAGTAGTTATTCATGTATTTTAATATATTTTTAGTGATGAATACAATAAAAATTAGATTAATGTTATAAAACTCTTCCACTCCTCTACATGTGTTAGGGACAAATATTGATCCAACTCTTGGTATGCCTTTATACAACTTGACACTTCATGTTCTCAAAAAAAATTAATATTTTGTCACTTTATGATAATTTTTGTATAATCAAGTAGATAAGAACACATCAAATTATTAATGACATCATGACTTTTTTTAGATATACATTTTTGTACAAATCCATTTAATATGGATGTTTCTTTTCATCAACCTAACGTAATGCATGTATTAATTTAATGTAAGAATTAAAGATTACTAACATATTTTTGTTAAGGTAGTAAAAGGATGATTTCTACCTCTTATTAAAAGGTCTTCTTCACCCTTAAGAAACATACAATTGAAGAGATTAAAATAAGTCCTCAACTTTATACTTTCCATCACACTTTGTCTCCTTACTTTCTTGTATAAGTATTCTTGCATTTTATTCTGATTTTACAACACGTTATCAATACGAGTCTCTAACCAATTAAGACCTACTTAATTTGGAATTATTTTTTTTCTAAAAGTTAATCAATTTTCTTTTCGAGTCAGGTATACATTTATATGTTTATAACATATCTAACAGGAATTCCATAAATCTTTGATCTATAATTTGATAACTGTATATGTAACTTAAATTATCTATTAGTATGATACTTTATTAGGCATTATAATCAATACGTTTCAGGTTTATATTTTTATGTTATTTATATGCTACTAACTTATAACTCTAAATTAATTACTAAGTAATATGATAACATGCTAGTTAGAATAACTCATAAGTATTTTTCATACACTATGGTAAGTATATTGGTGTGTGTCATAAGAAGAATATTATTGCATTAAATGTTACTTGAAACTCTTAAAGAAATTGATGTTAATATCTATTGAAATGAATAATAAATATTGTGGAACAATTAAAATTACATAATAAATCTACTGTTTCAATACGTCATTAGTTTATATGTTTTTGAGATATTCAATTTAAATGCATATAGCATATAATATATTATAAAATCATATTATAATTTTAGAATTTGAACATTAATTTACCATTTATTATAAAGAAACCAAAATCATAATATTAACTCAATTATTTTATGATAGTTTTCATCATGTCGAATTTGTCAAAGCTCGAATTTGTGGCACTTGAGATTTCTGAAAAGAACTATTTGTAATGGGTACTTGATGCGAAAATTCACCTTACCGCTAAGGTCTTGGTGATTGTATAATTGATTGAAATAAGGCATAAAGTTAGGATAAAGCAAAAGTTATAATTTTCTTTCGTTATCATCTTGATGAAAGCCCAAAGTTTGAATACTTAATCGTGAAAGATTTAGTTGAACTGTGGATAGGTTTGAAAGAGAGATAACCTCAAGGAAACTGTATTGCCAAGGGCTCATTATTAGTGAATGATTTACGATTTCAAAAATATAAAATCATAATTGATTATAACTTTGAAGTATTTAGAATAGCTTCCCAATTGAAATTATGTAGGAAACTATAAAAGATTAGTATTGAAAAAGACATTAACTACTTTACATGCCTTTAGTATGAAATTACAACAACAATATCGTGAAAAAAGTTTTCAGAAATACTTTGAACTGATCTCGTTTCTTTGGTGGCATAGCATTATAACGACCTTTTAATAAAAAATCATGAAGTTCATCCTGCTGAAAGTGCTCCATTACCGGAGGCACACAGCGTAGAAGCACACACCAGTCTGAAATAAGAAAAAATAATCGGGGACATGAAAATGTGTGTGGGTGTGTCAAAGGTAAAAGACGATATAATAATCATCGAGATGGTGGTCATAATAAAAAAGAGAACCAATGAGTTCCCAAAATAATCCTTCTAAAGAAAAGAGCGTTTATGGTCATCATTGTTGCTTTAAAGGTCATTGAAAAAGTGAACGTCGGGCACCTAAGCATTTTGTCAGGCTGTATCAGAATTTCTTCAAAAGAAAAGAAAGAAAGGTGATGCCTCCTATTCAAATGCCCGGGTGGAGACACATTTCACTCTGAATGATGATGCTATGACAGGGTCTTCTAAAAAATATGATGAGAATGTTAAAGCGAATTTAGCGCTGAAATATGATGTGTTTGATGGGCTCAGAGATGTTACTCATCTAGAAGATGAGGACTAGCTTCTTTTGGGATCACAATTAAAGTTTGATAATAGAATTGGGAAATAAATAATGTTGTTATGTGTGTTTTCATGTCTTATTTAAAGTTCATGTACTCTTTTGTTAAGTTTCATACTTCTTATTATGTATTTTTATTTTTGTGAAGATCAATAAAATTTCTGAATCTTCAGTTTGATCCAAGATGAGTAATGGAGATATGTGTCTTTAGGTAGTGTTGTAACGACCCAAAATACAACGTAGTCGTTACCGGCGTCGTCATCCTCGAAGAGGACTAAGACAAGCCCTTAGCATACATCATAGAACATCATAGGTCATATTCAAAACTTTTTATCTCATGAGATTTACATAGACCTCTCGCTTACACATAATATATATACATAGGGAGCTTACATAGACTCGTCGCATATGAAGCTTAATAAGGCTTCTCGCATAGACAACATAACCAACATCTAGGAATTTAGTCTAATACTTTGTCTCACATTAAACCATCTATAAACTGAATCACAATAGTTTGGCATAGCACTTAGTCTATTTCAATATGCCCATATAGGCTACAAGATAGTCTCAACATGAGAATGAAATAATTGTCTCAAAACATAGACAAAACTAATAAGGCTTGATGAGTGGCTCTATTCTCGGAACTCATGAGGACTCACCAATGGACTTAGGAAAAATCCAAGTCTTCTTCTCCAATAGACACGAGTCTACTCAATGGCCCGAACCTAAAATGTTTGGGAAAAAAGAAAAAAATATGGGTTAGTACAAAACACATGTACTAAGTATGATCCCTATGTATAAAAATCATTAATGCATGAGAAAAGGAACAATTTAGTCAAAACTATGTATAATGTCCAACAGTTCAATATACACATATAAAGAACATCATAATCATATCAACATTTAAGTAACTCAAGCAACACTTGTGCAATGTCAAGAATAAAACCTCATAACCCTATCCAAAGCTAAACGTCACATTAAGCAACCCATTTCACACTTACAACATATTCTCCTGTATAACATGCTTCATACATCAATACTACTCATAGCTTATAAACATAGACATAATCATAATCATAATCATAAAAGAACACTACTAGAACCATCACTTAGGACCCCACATGTGCAATGTATAAGAAAAGTCTCATACCCTCCTTCACACCATGTAGCAACCTCTAAGACAACCCTAATAAGAGTTCACATGCATAGATTATTCATTTACTTTTACATTAGAGAAAGTAGTTCAATAACTGACATGATACCATGTGAGCTACATGGAATTCGGTGTTATACTCCCACACCGAAAAGAGAGGGTTAACACTTGCCTAAGGTGAAACCATTCGTACGTAGCTATTTTGATAGATCCACTAAGCTATAATCCTATGTGGACACATAGTTAAGGGTCAAAGAGATTGTCACTAGAAACCTTGACTTACTAACATGGAGGTTTTCATATCATGAGACAACACATAACTTGGGAATCCGGACTTACTAACGTGAGGAAACCCATGTGGGAGTCCGGACTTGGTAAACGTGAGACCTCCACCTCACTTACATGCCTTTCAATTCTAAGCAATTATTCCCTTTAGTAATCATATTATTTCATCATACAAGTTTACATTAGTCTCTTCTATACCCCTATGTAAACATCTTATCATATCTAGCTCATAGGTCATCACAAGTGAGAACAATTCTTTCACTTTAGACACCATCTCATAAGTGACTAAACCCTTCACTTAACACATTATTATAATCATGAGAAACTAATTTCAATCATATAATAATCATATCATAACATACTTACATACTTCATAACCAATTCAATAGTCTAGGGTTAAGGATGAGGAATACTTATCATCAACATCATAACCACACATTAGACCTAGAAGCATTAATATCTAAATAACTCATAATTCATAATTGAAATCAAGAAAAACCAATCAACATACCTCATTGCCCTTCCAAGAACCTTAATACTTCCATTACCAAGAATACATAACCAATTACATAAACAAGGTAAATTTAAGAAGAAATTACATAATTAACAACAATGTAGTCAATCTACATGTTCATGATCTTCAAAATTCACCATATCAATTCAAGGTTTTCATGAAATTGGGGACAAGACATGGTCTAGGTAAAATCATAGGAAATAATCAATTAACCATCAATATATACTTAAACAATATTAATTCATCATAATTGATTCACAATTTCGTTTTTCAAAGAAGACCCATGTGTAGAAAAAACCTATATTTGAAGGGGATTTTGAAATCATCTTTTGGAGGGACCTTTTTGAGAAAAGGATCCCAAGAAAAAGAAATCATACCTTAATGAAGATTGACCCAAAAAATCCAAGTTAAACCCTAGAGATATTGGTCTTCTTCTTCAAGCTTTCTTGCTTCTTTAATGGATGATTTTGTGAGAAAGAAAATAGAGAAAGATGAGAGCTTTTAGTTTTTGTTTCGGTGATTTGATTGGAGCGGGTAAAAATGACTTAAAACTGACCCTTAATCAATATATATTCACCCCCTAAATTACCCAAAAGACCCCTCAATTAAATGGGTGTTTTTGTGAAGTCAAATTGACAAAAATACGACATTAACAAATCTAGGAAGTGGTTACGATTGCGGGGTTGATTTCACATTTTATTTTTGGAATTCGGGTTGAGGCAGTGCACCTCGTGTAGACCCCACGTCGCGAGGCATTTTTGGATCTCCCCATGTTGGCTGCCCGTCGCGCAACAGCCTCCCATTCTTTGCTGAGCAGCCTACTCGCCCATGTTCGGATCCTCCTCAAAGAACCTTCCGGTGGTCCTTTGGGAGTCGTGACTGTAAGTTTTAACCCTCTATAATACATTTTACCTATTTAAAGTCTACAAATTTTAGACTCAATATGACCCTCTGTAACCTTCACCAACATAGGGTCGTCTACTAGTTCAATTTCACTAGTGTGCGGACGTTAAGGCCTTTCTTTGATGCCATGGCTCCAGTACTTCTCAAACAAGTTATTTATACTTATTTAGTTCTAAAATCATCATTATACAACATATGGCTCTCTATTATAGGTCATGGAAATTACATGGTGTTACAAGTGCCACGAATCATACGATACAAAGAGAAAAGAAATATTTCTCTTATTTGATAATGAAAAAGGCATATCTTAATATAATATCCGATAGTACAAAATTTATTAAGAGCTCTGGAAGAGCGGCCTTTTACTACCTAGAGTAACATCATTGGTAACTGATAATGCATTGTATTGGATTAACTCTCATAGAAACTTGTTAAAGTTTCAAAGTTATTCGCCAAAATGGATATCATGTTGAGATTGCGAATGAAGGAAAAGTTGAATACCTTTATATTACTACAATCAATATATTACTACAATCATTTGGAGAAGAAAATTGTGCATGAAAATTTTTCATCACTTTCTTTAGGGTTGTGCGATACAAATATTGGTACAGCTGAATCACATGTTGTAAAAAACAAAAGATTTATTGGTTCTAATAATTTTATCATTTGGCATGACTTATTGGGTCATCCTGGTTATAATACTATGCGCAGAGTATTGAGAATTCACATGAGCATACTTTGAAGAACAAAAGTATTCTTCAATCAAAGAAATTCTCTTGTGTTGCTTGTTCACAAGGAAAGTTTGTTATCAAACCATCAGTGACTAATGTTTGGGTGAAATACCCTGCATTTCTGGAACGGATACAAGGTAATATATTTGGACCTATTCACCCAACATGTGGACCATCTAAATATTATATGATCTTGATAGATGCATCTACAAGATAATCACATGTGTGTTTATTGTCAACTCTCATATGAATTTTGCGTGGTTGTTGACTCAAATAATAAGGTTAAAAGCACAACTTTCAGATTTTGGTATAAAGACAATTCGCCTTGATAATGCTGGTGAGTTTACATCTCGGGCATTTAATGATTATTGTTTAACCATTGGAATAACAATTGAAGATCTTGTTCTACATGTACACACTCAAAATGGCCTAGCAAAGTCATTGATTAAACGTCTCCAATTGTTTGCTAGACCATTGGTGATGAGGACAAAGCTGCCTGTTACAATTTTGGGTATGCTATTTGTTTCATCCCAACTCTATTCAAATAGTGTGAAACGTCACGATGACTCAAAAAATAATCAGTTAATTCAATTTTTTGAAAATTTAAGAAATCAACAAATATCAAAAGAGTTGCCACCTAATTTTAGGAAAAACTAGGAAACCAGTTAAATATCTACAAAATCATTAGTTCTAGGTAAGAGGTTCAAGTGATTCCGAAGGGAAGATGTTATACACCCTTTGAAGTTCACAAATATGGGTCCAAACTGAATTCATTTTTCAAATTGAGGAGGAAATAAAATAATATACAAGTATACTAAACATACAGTATACACAAATAATAAAGTAAACAAGTAATATGAGAAACGACCTAATGTTTGCCTTTCGTGGACGATATATAAATAACAAATAAAAAATTATAATTCGAATTTCATTGGAATAACTTTAATGGGAGTGAATCCGGGGTACCTGTAAACGCACTTAGTAAAAGTATTAGTAATAAATAAATATGAAATAAAAATAAATGAATCACATAATAACTTAAAAAATAAAGATTCGTCTTATTAACAAGGGAGGCCTTGAAAATCGACGATAATTTCTTCATCGGTCAATTCTATCATACAAAAATATATAAACTTAAACTACAATTTCCATCTTTTAAATTGGGGATACCTCCAAAACCGACGGAGAAATTTTCATATTAACCAATTTAATATTATTTCAAAGCACAAGATTGCGTAAAACCAATAACAAATAATAAGGAAAATGTACAAGTAACCCCTCAACCTATGTCTGAAATCTCAGAAACACACTTATACTATACTAAGGTCCTATTACCCTCCTAAACTTATTTTGTAAGTAATTTTCTACCCCTTTTGGCCTACGTCACATTTGCTTGAAAAAAAATGTCAACCAACGTTGGGTCCACAACATAGTGACACGTAGACCAAAAAGGGGCAGAAAATTATTAATTAAATAAGTTCAGGGAGGTAATAGGACCTTAGTATAGTATAAGTGTGTCTCTAAGATTTCGTGCATAGATTGAGGAGATACTTGTGCATTATCCCCAAATAATATTAAAATAGTAGCAAGTACATACACATAACATTCGTATGGTATAAAGTAACATAAAACATTTAAACAATAATTAACTAAACAAAATGAATACCCAAAGAAAATAAAATAACCAAATGATAATGACTAGCAACATAACAACAAAACAGTATAGGAAATAAACAATTACTGCTTAATTTTTTATTCACTCACAAGTCACAGTATGGCGACATAGCAAATAAATAAGCTCGGATAACAATAAACAAAGTCAAATTATAATAAATACAACCCAATAAAGTTTAAATATTATAGCTATACATATGGAAAAGAAAAGATATCAACAAATATGAATTGGACTTTTAGACACTTAGTAAAGTATTAGTAATAAATAAAATATGAACCAATCAAATAATAACTTGAAAATTAAAATCCGTCTTATAAACATGGAAGGCCTTGGAAATCGACGGTAATTTATTCATCGGCCAAATTTAACAAGTATATAATATAAATTTAACTAAATTTTCGTCTTTTAAACTGGGAAGGCCTCTAAAACTAACTGAGAGATTTTTTCAGTGGCCATTTTTAGCATGCATCTTTTAAACACAAAATAACATAAAACTTGACAAAAAATACAATATAAAATAATACTCAATAACCCGAAAATAATGAGAAACTATAACAATACAATTCACTAAAAAATATTATAAATCCCAAGCCAGTGATTCTAACAAAAACACCACAACATTATGAACAAAGCCAAATAAACCAAACAAGTATATATCAAATCGGAAAACTAAAATACCAAATAACTATAATGCTTTAAGAAATTAGAACAAATAAAGTATTGATAAAAATTAAGTATAAAACTAAATCAAGAAATAAAAACAATTAGCTTATCTGGAAGCTAAACACTATTGACAAAAGAACATATTAATAGGCCAAAAGTTCAATATTAATACCAAGTACTACAATGTGAAGGTTAGATAATATAATAAAATATTGAGCTAAATAAACGTGAGAACAACTTGAAATAAAGTAAATAACAGCGAGAGCAATTGTTTTTTTAAAAAAGAAAGTAGATAAAAAATTAAACACAAATTTTAAAGTTAATCTTAATAACCAATGGTAATCAGAAATAAAGAAAGAAATAGTGAACCTGTCACGACCCAAAAACGGATGTGATGGCACTCATTTTATTCCACCAAGATAAGTCAGCCTAAAACTCAACTATTAGAATAAAATGTGGAATCTTTATAATAAACTCTAGATTACCCCAAAATTTGGTTGTCACGTGTACAAGCCTCTAAAGTATTACAATTGAATTTAAAAAAAAAATGTAAGTCTCATATGACATTGTTTCTAGAGTAGAACAAAATCATAAACAGGAGTAAGAAGGTCTGCTGAGATAACAAACAACTACCTCGCAAATCTCCAAGAAGCCTCGGATTATAAGAGAATATATCACAAAGGTCCGGGCTTGTAACCTACAAAAGATTGTAGAAGC
The DNA here is from genome assembly GCF_001406875.1 of Solanum pennellii. Classification (NCBI taxonomy): domain Eukaryota; kingdom Viridiplantae; phylum Streptophyta; class Magnoliopsida; order Solanales; family Solanaceae; genus Solanum; species Solanum pennellii. The sequence goes on from NC_028647.1 coordinate 15,922,756, forward strand.
AAGGGGTGAGTACCAAACCACACGATATTCAACAAGCAAACCTCTAAACACAAGTTAAGGGGACGAAATACGGGTACTCCTATCACCCCAACCGAACCTCCACAATGCATAAAAACCAGCCCACCCTAACAACTCACAGTTTACATAGCACATAGCTCAACAACAATACTTTGACAATTTACATATCCTCAACAACAACACTTCAACAAATTACATATCCTCAACAACAACACTTCAAAATAAATTACATATCCTCAACAACAACATTTCAACATATGACATATCCTCAACAACAAGTTAAGTATTCATCAATCACAAGTTCCACAGAAATTCATTGATAAGATCAGCAAAACACAATATCAAGTTCACTAATGATAAGTATGTGCAGTGCAATTGAATGTAATGTCAAGTATAATGATGCAGGTCTGACCTAGTGATACACACTCGCTGTGTCTCAGTTCAGGACACATGGGGGACATATCTGTCCATGCATCTGTCACGGAGAACGACACAACCCTCGATAATAGTAACCATCACAGCGCGCGATACGTCCCTCGAAATATAGTATCCATCGCGGCGCGTGATACGTCCCTCGAAATAGTTCATCCTCTTTAAGTTCTCATTCTTTCTCAATGCACATAACACTTGTCACAACCATGTCTTAAAATAATGCAAATGACATGTTCACACAAATTAAGAGGATATGACCATTTTTATAACATTGCACAATTCACAACAACATCAACAATGATTCAACAAGCCTTTCAAACCATTATCCATTATCAACACATCACACACAAGCAATTATTCACATTGCCTTTTATTACCCTTTGTTTTCATCATTAGATTAATCAATGTGGACAAGTCAACCCATCACCATGTCTCATTACTCCCACACATATACCACAAGAAAATACACGCATTTCATACACTTAACAAGAGTTTAGAAATCCACTTGCCTTAAATAGTCGAACAATCATTTTGGGACTTGAGTCTCCCTCATCAATTCTATCTATTCAAATACATAATCACAGTAAGTTTTCGACACTAACAACACCATATTACTATAGGTCTAGCGTAAATCGAAAACTCATCCGAATTTTATTTCAACTCCCAATTTTGATGTCAATTAACATTTCAATTATCATATTTTCCAAGTTTCAAGCTTAGGGTTAAGTCATAATTTCTCCAAACACTATAACTCTAATAATTTTAATACACCTTATATTCAATTACCCATTATTAAATTGAAAAATTGAACCATAATATGATAAGTATATTGATAAAGAATGAAATATCAAGAATGAATAAAGTTTATGAATCCTCAGTTCATTCGATGGACGTTATAACATGGAATTATCATTCATCACCAATATTCCTTCCAATCATTTAGGTCGTCATTAAGTAATCATTAGACTAAGGTCTTGTCAATCATTACTAACCAATATTTAACTATTAAAAAAATGGATCCTATTTATCAATAATATACACAACAACAATAATTCCTGCAAACTATCATATTACCTCGTTAATGCCAATGCAACATGTTTGTTCTCTCGCCTAATCCTTTGATTGTGAAATCACTAAATTTGGAGATACAATTCATTCCTGATAGTTGCTGCTCCTACGCCGTGCCGCAGGTGAGTTTTTCGTTCATCCTTTCTATCTTTTCTTTTCTAGATTAATTATATGCAAAAAGTAATAAATCCTAGTAACTTATTTTAATATATGAGTAAAATAGTATAAGTATTAAATTAATTATGAGATTGCTCATTAACCACCAACTAAATAAATAAATTATTTAATATATAATTTATTAAATTACCGTAGCTATCGACTAATTTAAAATTTTCCAATCAATTTCACCGACTAACAAAAAATTACTCCGAACAATTATAAAGAGGGGTAAAACACTAATTTTTATAGGAATTTCAAAAAAAATAATTTTTCGGGTCATTACAGAACCTTATCGGGATAGCAAGCCTTGTTGGAAATGGAATTGTTGGTTCATATGGATTTGGAGTTGGACAGGATGAGTTTGCGACTGGCTGGTTTGGCTCACGATCTTGAAGATATTTGGTTCAGCTCACCGGAGTAGAAGTCTAGAGCCTCGAGCTTGCCGTTAATGGCTTCTTTAGCTCCATTTTTGCTGGAGGGTTTTAATTTGTTAACCACAACTTTGAAGCTCACTGAGTTCGCTTGGCGGTGGCCGGAATACCTACAAACTAAATCAAAATCATAAAGGGGACAGAGTTAAAGAGACTAGCCGGTGGTTTCACGAGTTCCGAGCTCTCAGGTTCGTTAATTGTAGCAAGAAAAGGCTAGAAAAGGTTGGGGTTTCGAGGTCTGATTTGGAGGTGGAGGAATGGTTGAAAATGGAGTTTGAGTGGTTGTTTTGGCTTGTTGTTCTAGCTGTTGAAAGGAGTGGAAAACGTGGAGGAGATGGAGGATTAGGTGGTTGTTTGCCGGAGGAAAGGGTGGTCTAGATGGTGATGCGGTGTCTTGCTCCCGCAACGAGCTTGCCAGAAGAGATGGTGGTCTGGAGCACTGGTGGTGTCGTAAAAATGTTTTTGAGTGCTGTTATGGTCGGATGGCAGTCGGAAAGAGCTAACGAGTTTGGTTTGAGTATGGTCTTTGTTTGCTGGAGAAAAATGGGAGAAAAAAATGGGGGTTTTGGTGGTGGACACCCGATTCCGACGGAACTCCGGCCGAGAAAATAAGGAATAATAAAAAGTCTCTTCAATCCCAAAAATCTGAGAATACCCCTAACATTTAGCCACCACCTTCTATTTTTGACCAAAACTAAACCTAATAGAAAAAATGCAATGGACCCAAATGTGTGGCATTTGAGTTGTGGCCCAAAATTATTGATCAATCTCCGTATGGAAAATTCACCAGTAACATTTAAATGATTTTTTAGATTTTGTAAAATATAGAAACAAATATAACGAATAAAATGAATATAAATATATATAGTAACGTGACTAATGAAATGAATTTAGAAAAAATAATGATTTAATCAAAATAAAAAAAAATTGAATTTATTCAATCGGCTATGAAAAATAATGTAATTAAGATTAACTAATAAAAAATCCTAAATTTTGACGAATAAGATAGTTATCGATAAACTTATGTTAAATCATAAAAGATATATATTTTGAACTATGAAATAAACAAACTTAAAAATTATGAATTTTGAAAATGTTAGGCCAAAATTGAGCGTCAACAGTTTTTCCTTTCGTTGGATATGATTGAAGAAAGAAATCGTGGCCAAAGCCAATTTTGACCGAACACATGACTTTTGTTAAAAAGTGTGGTTGAAATGTAGTGGAAGTCGATCTCCAACTTGCATCTAAAAGGTTTCGCGTTGTTGCGTCCTTGTTGAAGTGTCCGCACATATGGCTCCACTGAGAGTGCATCCTCTGGGATGTTCTAAGAAAACAAAGATTAGACTCATTTGTATAGACAAAACTAAAAGAAAAAGGGTAGCATCTCTTATGCTAAGATGAATAGAGATGATCCATCGATATGATTTAAATACATGTCCATTGGTAGGACGAATGAAGATGATATATCGGAAGGATTTGAATGTATGTCCATCGGTAGAACAAATGAAAAAAGAAAGAAAAAATTGATGATCCATCGGTAGGATTTTACATGTTTGCCCATCGGTAGGACGAATAAGAAAAAGATGATCCATTGGTAGGGATTTTCATGTATTTTCATCTGTAGGACGAATGAAAAAAATAATCCATCGGTAGGATTTTAAATGTATGTCCATTGGTAGGACTAATGAAAAAAAAAAGATAATTCATTGGTAGGATTTTAACTGTATGTCCATCGACCGGACGAATGAGAAAAAATGATCCATCGACGAGATTTTTAATGTATGCTCATCATTAGGACGAATAATTAAAAAAAGATGATCCATCTGTAGGATTTTGAATGTGTGTCCATCGGTAGGACGAATGAAAAAGAAAGATCTGTCAGTAGAATTTTGAATGTATGTCCATCGGTAGGACGAACAAAATTCTTTCGACGCAAGTCTCCTCCGACTTGAACGTGAAATAGATAGGGTGCACATCCTTTACCTCCGAATAGATGCGACTTAAATGCAAATATCTTTCAATGCAAGTTTCCACAAACTTGAACGTTAAATAGAAAGGGTGCACATCTTTCACCATCGCATAGATGCATTAAAAACAAATATCTTTCAACGCAAGTTTCCACCTACTTGAACGTTGAAAAGATAGGGTGCACAACCTTCACCTACGGATAGAAGCGACTTAAATGCAAATATCTGTCAACACAAGTTTCCACCGACTTGAACATTTAATAGATAAGGTTCACATCCTTCACCTCCAAATAGATGCAACTTAAATAAAAATATCTTTCAACGCAAGTTTTCACCGACTTGAACATTGAAAATATATGGTGCACATCCTTCACCATAGATACGACTTAAATGCAAATATCTGTCAACGCAAGTTTCCATCGACTTAAACGTTGAAAAGATAGGATGTATATCCTTCACCACCGAATAGATGCGACTTAAATGCAAATAACTTTCATCGCAAGTTTCCACCATCTTGAACGTTGAAATGATATGGTGCACATCCTTCACAACTGAATAGATGCGACTTAAATGTAAATATCCTTTAACTCAAGTTTCCACCGACTTGAACGTTGAAAAGAGATGTTCCACACCCTTCACCATCGAATAGATGAGACTTGAATGAAAATATCTTTCAACGCAAGTGTAAACCAATTGAACGTTGAAAAGATATGGTGCACATTCTTCACCAACGAATAGATGCGACTTAAATGCAAATATCTTTCAACACAAGTTTCCACCGAATTGAACATTTAATAGATAAGGTTCACATCCTTCACCTCCAAATAGATGCAACTTAAATAAAAATATCTTTCAACGCAAGTTTTCACCGACTTGAACATTGAAAATATATGGTGCACATCCTTCACCATAGATACGACTTAAATGCAAATATCTGTCAACGCAAGTTTCCATCGACTTAAACGTTGAAAAGATAGGATGTATATCCTTCACCACCGAATAGATGCGACTTAAATGCAAATAACTTTCATCGCAAGTTTCCACCATCTTGAACGTTGAAATGATATGGTGCACATCCTTCACAACTGAATAGATGCGACTTAAATGTAAATATCCTTTAACTCAAGTTTCCACCGACTTGAACGTTGAAAAGAGATGTTCCACACCCTTCACCATCGAATAGATGAGACTTGAATGAAAATATCTTTCAACGCAAGTGTAAACCAATTGAACGTTGAAAAGATATGGTGCACATTCTTCACCAACGAATAGATGCGACTTAAATGCAAATATCTTTCAACACAAGTTTCCACCGAATTGAACATTTAATAGATAAGGTTCACATCCTTCACCTCCAAATAGATGCAACTTAAATAAAAATATCTTTCAACGCAAGTTTTCACCGACTTGAACATTGAAAATATATGGTGCACATCCTTCACCATAGATACGACTTAAATGTAAATATCCATCAACGCAAGTTTCCGTCGACTTAAACGTTGAAAAGATAGGATGCATATCCTTCACCACCGAATAGATGCGACTTAAATGCAAATATCTTTCGACGCAAGTTTCCACCAACTAGAACGTTGAAAAGATATGGTGCACATCCTTCACCACCGAATAGATGCGACTTAAATACAAATATTTTTCAACGCAAGTTTCCACCGACTTGAACGTTGAAAAGATATGGTGCACATCCTTCACCATCGAATAGATGCAACTTAATTGAAATAACCTTCTTGGTGAATGAAAAATGCAATGACCCTTTTTATTAAATAAAAAATGCAATGGCCCTCTTGGCAAATAAAAATGCAATGACCTTATCGATAAAAAAAAATGCAGCGGCCCTCTCGGCAAACAAAAATGCAATTACCCTTTTGGTAAATGAAAAATGCATGACCTTTTTATTAAACAAAAAATGCAATTGCCCTATTGGAAATAAAAATGCAATGAAAATGCAATTGATGGATGACCCAATGATTTTCTACTGTTACGAGGTGGATGACTCCTTTATCTTGAAAGCTTCATCGCCCTAATGCTTTCGCGTGTTCCATGACAGCACTGAAGATTTGCAAGTTGACTTTGAGCTTCAAGTGCTGCAGGATTTTTGAAGTTGCTATCAATCTTCTCACAATATTTATTGGAATTTTTGAGGTCTTCCTTAAAAATTCTATCCTAGTTAAAATTTTGGCGAATCTCAAAAATGATATTCCATCTTTATTGTGAATTTTTGAGATATTATGAAAAATTCTTTCCTGGTGTTTATTACAAGGAGAAAGAAAAATCACACTGGGCATTATGATCGAACCATCGTGGCGCCTACATATCCCATTGATCCAGTAATCAGGTTAAATGTAGTTCCAATCCTATAGATGATGAATACTGCAATGAATCTAAAGACAAGATCATTAGTATAAAATGCACAATATGAACATGATAAAATAGGAAAATAATATTCCTTACTATATTTAAAGCCTAAAGACAAAATATATACATTTTGGATTGACAACCCAATGAATGAAAATAGAACTCTCACACATCAAAGTGTAACCTAATGACACCCTTCACATTGCACAACTTAAAAAGACAATTTCTTCTTCTTCTTTTATTTTTGAAATTGGAAAGACTCTAAAAAAGGAATCTTAGACAAGATCATCAGTAAAAAATGTATAATATGAACAAGATGAAATAGGAAAATGATATTCCTTTCTATATTTAAAGCCTAAAGACAAAATATATCACATTTTTGGACAGACAACCCAATGAAGTAAAATAGGACTCTCATATATACAAGTGTAACCTAATGAACTTTTTACAATCAACAACTCAAAAGACAATTTCTGCTTCTTTTTATTTTTAAAAAAATGGAAAGACTCAAAAATAATAAAGTTTGAAAAATATTAAAGAGTGGGTGCTTGCTCACTTTTGTGTGTTTTTCTTTTCTTTTTGAAAAGTATAGAATGTGATGAGACAGTCAAATCTTGAATACATTGGTACCAACAGTTAGGATTGCAGGTAAATCTCATTCTTTTTCTTTTTCTTTTTTCTTTTTCTAATTAAGATTGAATTCAAAGTAATTCCTACAACTTCAAATGGTAACTCAAACATACTTAAGGATCAATAAAATTCGTTCATCTTACTTTAAGTACAAGTTTTGAATTGGACGTATCCTCATGTTTCAAGTTTCATAACGACAAAGACTAGTCTTATTCACACATATTTGAAACATTTGGTTTTAGAGTAATTTTCAAAGTGCACTCACACTCACAAGAATGTTCAATGCATACAACTGTGATATCATATTCTTGACCCTTAGGTAAATCTCCACTAATGTGAGAACATTTGGAATGAGAACATGTAGGGATTTCCATTGGCTTGTAATGTAGGCTTAGGGATGTTTAGGATATTTATTTGGGATAAGAGTGACTTAATTCCTCCTTGAGTATCACATTGAATTTGTGCCCTTAATGATTGATATGCCTTTGGCGTCAGATCCTCTTCATTGTTGTAACACCCCGTATCCAAAACAGACCAAAAACAAGTTTTTCTAAAAATCTACAGGTGCAATCGACGTGGCCATCTATGGACCGTAGCCTGACCCACGGTCCGTCCTGCACATTTGTTGATGGAGTCAGAAACCCCCAAAATCTTAGCCCAGGAAAATTTAACTAAGTGTCGAACGACGAGCGAACCTACAATCCGTAGGTGAGATTATGGTCCGTAGTCTGTGTCTTTCCATCAACACCCCATTTACCCACTCTTTGATATGAACCACAATTGACCAGCACAGACTCTCGTTCGATCAACGGTCCGTAGGTGGAAATTAACAGACAGATAGGGGGGAAATGCAGTTGGGTCAACTTCAATAGATCATAACTCTTAGCGAAAAATGTATTAGGTGTTTCATGAAATACCCACATATAGATAATAGAATTAACTTTTCATAGCACTAACCTAGCTAAAATCGGATCTCCAAGTAAAAAGTTATGCCCATTTTAGGGAAGGTCTGCCGAACAAACACAACCTATGGACCATCGATTGAACAACGGACCGTCAGTTCAGGTCATCGTTTGGTCCGACAACAATTAACTCAGGGGTCTTTTGGTCTTTTCCCACTTCGCTTAAACCCTAAGATATGTCGTTTTGATCCTAAATCAAAAGATTTCAGTCAGCTTAAACCTAGAAACATAACTAAAACTTACCTAAGTCAAATCATTAAATCAAAACTTAGAAAATTAGAAGTATGGAAGTAGAAAAAGGTCAAGAACCCTAGTTCAGGATCGCACCAAGGTTCAAGCAGATCAGCCCCGAAATCTTAATATTTTTTCGTGAATTTCATCACCAAGTATGTGAGATTTCACTAGTGGGTTCCTTTCACCCATTAGATCCATAATTTTCAGTCACATTCTTGATTCTCATATCATGATTAGACCTAGGGTTTCTAGAACTTCAATAGAACTTCATGAATCAATTGGTTATATGTTCCAAATCAGATTTCCATGTTATTATTAAGTTTATCGCATGAATTTCAGAACCCTAGGTATGCATTTCTTTAGTTCTTGAATTACACATGCTAGGTCAGATATTTCAGTTACTTCAGATTTACATGCCTCAGTGATAAATGCATAATTACCAGATTAATTGTTGCATTCTCAGTTTGCATGTTCAATTTTGAGCTATCCAGTATTTACAGAAATTCAGACATAATACGTTAACTACATAAATCAATGGGAGTAGCATAATACCGAGTTGGACTAGGGATCAACATACCTAATTAGTCCCAGAACTACTAGCCAAGTAGGTTTTAAGTCCCCTCTATGGGCAATCAGTTTAGTGATCACGCCAGCATGCCTTTATACCTCTGGCGGGGTATATTGGGTCCTCTTGATGAGGTATATACATCGAACTCCACATTTAGCTCATGTAGTTTTATTATCGGTTATAGTAGATCCCACATTTCAGTTCGACTCTTTTGCATTGACTATTTATCAGTATATTCAATATTAAGTTTCAGTATGTTATAAATTGGTCATTGTATTCAGTTAGCTCAGAATTCAGTATATCATGTTCAGATTATTATACTTGATCTTGTTCTTGTTCATTTATGTTTTATTTTAGCTTTACTCTATCCTACATGCTCAGTACCTTCAAATACTGACACATACGTACGCTACATCTTCTCGTGATGTAGGTTCAGGTTCTCTGCATCTAGATCACGCATAGATCGATTTCGGATCTCCAGTTAAGCAAATTCAGTGGTGAGTCCTCATTCTCCGAGGACAATAGTCATGAGTTCATTTTAGTCTTTTAGTAATTTAGTTTTAGTTTTTGCTAGACTTACTTGGGGCTTTTCCCAGGATTTCAGTTAGTTAGAGGCTTATTTCAGACATAGTTAGTTTCAGCTTAGTATTGAGTTAATATTTTCCTTGTATTAAACTTATTAGTTTTCGTATATTTCAATGGGTATTTCCCAACCTTTCAATTTAAGATTATGATTTAGCTTCCGCATTTAGTTTATTATCTTTAGTATGCTCATGGTCATGCCAGCAGGGTTAGCTTGGGATAACTTGTGGTCCTAAGTTCCGTGTCCGCGTCTGGGGGGTAGCTCAACACGTGACAAAACTAGGTATCAGAGCATTAGGTTCAAGAGTCGTAGGATGTCTGAAAAGTCATACTAAGTAGAGTCCTTTTCATGGGTGTGAAGTGCACCACATCTAATGAGAGTGAGGCTAAAAAGTGTTTTTGGAAAACTTCACTTTCTTGTTAGTCTTATCATGCGTAAGGTATGATCTTATTCCGCTGTAACTTGACCTATGCTTCATATGTCTCCTCATAGAGATAACGCTAGGAATGCAAATGCCAAGAATGCGAACGCAGCTCCGCCGGTCCCAGATCAGGAAGTCTCCAATGTTGAGTTAGAAATGCTATACAGATGTTGGCTTAGAGTATGACCAACCAGAACAATCGGGTTCATGCTCATGTGAATGAAAATGGTGGATCTGTAGCAGCAAGGGTCCGTGATATTTTGTTAGGATTAATCCGCCTGAGTTCTTAGGATCACAAACTAATGAGCATCCTCCAAATTTCTTGGATGAGATCAAGAAGATATTTTAGGTAATGCAAGTCAATTGGGAATGATCGGGTTGAGTTGGCATCATACTAGTTGAAGGATGTTGCTCATATCTGGTACACTCAGTGGAAGAAAAATAGGGGTACAGATGAAACTCCTATTGCTTGGGATTGTTTTATTGAGACCTTTTTGGACAGGTTTTTCCCAATAGAGTTCAGAGAAGTAAAGGCTCAGGAATTCATGAACTTAAGGCAGGGAAACATGACGGTCCAAGAGTATGGGCTCAAGTTTGAGCAACCTTCTAGGTATGCTCCTCACATGGTTGTTGAATCTAGCGCTCAGATGAATAAGTTATTGTATGGAGTATCGGATTTGGTGAATATTGAGTGCAGAAATGCTATATTACTGGGAGATATGAATATATCTAGGCTTATGACTCATGCTCAGCAGGTTGAGGGTGATAAGCTTAGGGAACAAGCTAAGGAGAATAAGAAGTCTAGGACTGGGAACTATGACTATTCTCAACAAAAATTGGGTGGTGGAAATCGCACACAGAGTCAGCAGAAGTTTTCAGCTCTAGCCCCTTCATCAACTAGTGTTCCATCCTCCAAGAACAGGTATGACCAGAAAGGTCGAGCACCATGCTATAAGTCTCGGGGAAGTGTTTCAGGCACCAAGACTTACCCTACTTGCCCTAAGTGTGGTAAGAACCATCCGGGCGAGTGTCTCATAGGAAAAGAAGGATGCTTTGGGTGCGGTCAGTCTGGTCACAGGTTGAGGGATTGTCCTTCTAGACATGGGTCAAGGAGGTGGAAATGGTAGAGCTTAGACTACAACTTCACCAGCACCAACAAGTCGCTAGACTCAGCAGGGTAACTCATCTAGCACAAGTGGCACTCAGCGCTAGAACATATTGTATGATATTCAGGCTCGCCAGGATCAGCAAGGTTCTCCAGTTGTAGTCACTGGTACGTTACGAGTCTAACCTTGATTTTTATGCATTATTAGATCAAGGGGATACTCTTTCTTTTGTAACTCCTTACATAGTAGTCCAATTCAGTGTTAGTCCAAAAACTCTCTCAGAACCTTTCTATGTCTCTACTCCAGTCAGTGACCTAGTTATAGCTAAATGGGTATACAGAATTGCCCTATCAAATTCTCTTAGAAAGTCACCTCAGCAGATCTTATAGAGTTAGAAATGGTAGACTTCGATGTCATTCTAGGTTGGTTACACTCCTGTTATACCTTAGTCAAGTGTAGAACTAGGATTGTTCATTTTCAGTTTTCTGACGAGCCAAACTTAGAATGGAAGGGTAGTACCTTAGCGCATATGGGTCGATTCATTTCTTACCTTAAGGCAAGAAAGATGATCTCTAAGGGTTATCTCTATCATCTAGTTCAGGTTAAAGATTCTAGCTCTGAAACCCCAACTCTTGAGTCAGTTCCAGTAGTCAGTGAGTTTCCAAAAGTATTTCCAGAAGATTTTCCCGGAGTCCCTTCCGAAATGGAAATCAAATTTAAAATTGATCTTCTTCCAAATACCCAACCTATTTATATTTCTGGTTACAAAATGGCTCCAGCAGAGCTTAAATAATTGAAAAAGCAGTTAAAATACCTTCTAGACAAGGGCTTCATCAGACCTAGTATTTCACCAAGGGGTGCATCAGTGTTGTTCGTAAAGAAGAAAGATGGTTCTTTTAGAATGTGCATTGATTATAGACCGTTGAACAAGGTCACAATCAAGAATAAGTATCCCATCCCCAGGATTAATGACTTGTTTGATAAACTTTAGGGTGCTTGCCATATCTCAAAGATAGACCTCAGATCGTGTTATCATCACTTAGAGTCAGAGATAATGACATTCCGAAAATAGCCTTAATAACTCGGCATGGTCATTATGAATTTGTAGTTATATAGTTTGGACTAACCAATGCTCCTGCAACTTTCATGGATTTGATGAACACAGTGTTCAAACAGTACATGGACTTGTTCGTTATCGTCTTTATTGATGATATCCTCATTTACTCAAGGAATGAGAAAGAACATGCGAGTCATTTGATAATTGTTTTACAGACTGTTTAGGATCGCCAGTTATTCTCTATGATTAGAAAATGTGAGTTGTGGTTGTAATCCATTGCTTTCTTTGGTCATATTGTATCTAGCGAAGGGATCCGATTGGATTCACATAAGATAGAAGCAATAGAACAATGGCCCAAACCTACCTTTGCTACAGATATCAGAAGTTTCTTATGTCTAGCGGGTTATTATAGAAGGTTCGTGAAAGGATTCTCATCCATAGCCTCACCATTGACTAGGTTGACTCAGAAGATGGTGAAGTTTAATAAGTCAGATGATTTTGAGAAAAGCTTTGCAGAATTGAAAACAAGATTGAATACAGCTCCTGTCTTGACTCTACCAGAGGGTTCAAATAGTTATATGATCAATTGTGATGCATCCAGAGTTGTCCTAGGTTGTGTGTTGATGCAGCGAGGTAAGGTTATAGTGTATGCTTCTAGACAGCTTAAGGTATATGAGAAAAACTATCCAACTCATGACCTCGAGCTTGCAGCAGTGGTGTTTGCACTCATGATCTGGAGACACTACTTGCATGATGTTCATGTAGATGTGTTCACTGATCATAAGAGCCTTTAGTATGTGTTCACCCAGAAAGAGATGAATCTTCACCATAGGAGATGGCTTTAGTTCCTCACGTATTATGATATGAGTGTGTATTATCATCCTGGTAAGGCGAATGTAGTTGCAGATTCTCTTAGCATATTATCTATGGGTAGTGTATCCTATGTTGAAAAAGAAAGGAAGGAGCTAGTGAAGGATGTTCACAGGCTTGCTCGCCTAGGAGTTCTCCTTATGATCATATCAGACATTGGTGTAACAATTCAGAATGGGGAAAAATCTTCTTTGATAGTGGAGGTTAAGGAAAATCAAGACAATGATCCAATCTTGCTTGAACTTAAGGGTGTAGTCCACAATCAGAGATTGGAAGTTTTCTCCCAAGGGGCAGATGGTGTACTTTGCTAACAGGGTAGATTGTGTGTTCCTGATGTGGGTGAGTTGAGAAAGCATATCTTTGCAGAAGCCCATAAATCCAGATATTCTATTCACCCAGGTGACACTAAGATGTATCGTGATGTGTGGGAAGTCTATTGGTGGAATGGTATGAAGAGGGATATAGCAGACCTTGTGAGTAAGTGCCCCAATTGCGAGCAAGTCAAGGTAGAACATCACAAACCAGGGGGTATGACTCAAGAGATCGATATTCCTACTTGGTAGTGGGAAGTGATCAATATGGATTTCATCACAGGGTTACCTCGTACTCGAAGACAACATGACTCAATTTGGGTGATATTTGATAGGATGACTAAGTCTTCTCGCTTTTTAGTGGTCAAGACTAAATATTCGGTGGAGGACTATGCCTAGCTTTACATTAATGAAATTGTGAGGTTGCATTGGGTTCCTTTGTCTATCATCTCAGATAGAGGTCCTCAATTTACCTCTCATTTCTAGAAGTCTCAGACCCTACAATATATGTTGAGAGTGTGTGTGATCGATTTCAAGGGTAGAGGGGATGATCACCTTTCTCTTATTGATGCCATGAAAGTAGAAGACTATGTAATCTTCTTATATGAAGAGTCTATGTATACTCGCTATGAATATATTATGTGTAAGTGAGAGGTCTAAGTAAACCTCATGAAGTAATTGTAGATGAAAGGTTTTAAAATTTCCGTATTTTTAACCTATGAATGTAATGATAAATGCTAAGAGGCTAGTCTTAGTCCTCTCCGAGGACGACGACACCAGTTACGTCTAGGGGGTATTTACCGGATGTGACACCTATGAAGTCGTGTCCATAGAGTCTTAGTTATCAGTGTGAAGCGCGCCACATCTATGATTAGCATGCTACAACATTTAGAAATATGTATGTTCTTTCATATTCCTTTTCATGCGTTAGAGTTTATCTTTAAAAGTCTCTTTCTAATTTGTGCTTGATCTTGCTTCAGATAACAATACCTCCATGAAGAGCAGCAAGAGGTCGTCCAGCTAGGATAAATATAGAAGATCAGGAATAGGAGTTACCTAATGCTCCTGAAGTGCAACCTCAAGTAGAGGTTACTAATGCTGAGTTCCTTGAGGATATCAGGATGTTGATTCAAGCTGTGACCAACCAAGTCGGGCAACAAAGAGGAGCTCGACAAGAAGGGCTGGCGTTTTGAGGATTCAGGAATTCTTAATGATGGATCCCCGAAGCTTCACTGGTTCAAGCACTACTCAGGATACGGAAAACTTTGTGGAACAGTTAAAGAAGGTATTTGATGTGATGCATGTCATTGGTGTTGAGAGAGTCGAACTGGATGCATACCAACTGAAGAATGTGGCTAGGACTTGGTACGACAAGTGGAATGAGGGAAGAGATGAGAGTGAACCACATCCGAATTGGTCTTGCTTTGAAGAAGCATTTTTGGGGCGTTTCTTTCTTAAGAACATAAAGAGGCAAAGGTACGTGAGTTTTTCACCCTTAAACAAAACAAACTCAGTACGCATGAGTATTGGTTGAAATTCACCCAACTATCTTGTTATGCTCCAGATATGGTTAAGGATATGAGGAGCATAATGAGTTTGTTTGTCGCTGGTTTAGGTCGTGCTTCAAGTAAAGAAGGTAGGGCTGCAATGATGATTGGCGACATGGTCATATACAGGCTAATGGTCTATGTGCAGCAAGTTGAAGAGGAAAACTGAGGGATAAAGAGAAGCGTAGAAACAAGAAGGCCAATATCGGGAATAAGTCTGGGCAACAAAAAAGTGATCTGAATCGGCCACAATTCCAGAAGAAGAAGGGAATGCACCATCATATTCTTGTGAACCTTGCGCAACCCCGAGACAAAGTTGAGCATCATGGTTAGAACTCCCGACTAGGCCTGCATATTCACAGGGTAGTGTGACGCAAGGAGGTAGTAAGCCTCATGGCTGCGCCAAGTGTGGTAGAATTTACTGTGGCATATGTCGTAAAGGATCCACAGGCTGTTTCAAGTGTCATCAGACTGGGCATTTCTTGAAAGAATGTCCCAAGAGTAAGCAAGGCGGTGGTAATGGGGGAAATAAAGCTCAGTCTTCATCAGTTGCTCCACTAGACAGGGCTACATCTAGGGGAGCTACTTCTTGTGTTGGCGGAGGTGTAGATCGCTTGTATGCTCTCAATAATTTCCAAGAATAGGAGAATTCAACAGATATGGTTGATTTGAGTCTTTGACTTTTCTGTTTATGAATTATTAGACCCAGTTTCGAATTTGTCTTTTGTAACTCCCTATGTTGCTATGAACTTTGAAATTACTCCTGAGCAAGTTAGTGAACCATTCAACGTTTCCGCACCTATTGGAGAATCCATTATATTAGAAAGAGTCTATCATGATTGTCCTATTTACTTCGGTCACAAGAGTACCATGGCTGATTTAATAGAGTTAGACATTGTGGATTTTGATAACATTCTAGGTATGGAGTGACTCCATGCTTGTTATGCATCAATAGATTGCAGTATTTGAGTTGTCAAGTTTCTGATTCCAAATGAACCAGTCATAGAGTGGTGTAGTAGTTCAGGAGGGCCTAAAGGTTTCATTTCGTACCTGAAGGTGAGAAATTTAGTTTCAAAAGGTTGTATCTATCACTTAGTATGAGTTAACGAATCAAGTGCTGAGGTAGCTTACCTTCAGTTTGTTCCTATAGTCTTTGAGTTTCCAGAAGTCTTTCTTGATGATCTAAGAAGAGTTACTCCTGACAGAGAAATAGACTTTAGCATAGAAATCATTTCAGATACTCACCCTATCTATATTTTGCCATACAGAATGGCACCAACAGAGTTGAAAGATCTAAAAAACCAATTTAAAGATTTGTTGGATAAGGGCTTTATTTGACCAAGTGTCTTACCTTGGGGCATTCCAGTCATATTTTTGAGAAAGAAAGATGGTTTCTTTAGGATGTGTATAGATTCCCGCCAAATGAATAAGATGACCATCAAGAATAAGTATCCTCTCGCAAGGATAGATGATCTTTTCTACCAGCTTCAGGGTGCTTCTTGCTTCTCTAAAATTGATCTCAGATCAGGCTATCATCAGTTGAAATTTAGGGAAAGCGACATCCCAAAGACAACTTTTAAGAACCAGGTATGGACATTATGAGTTTTTAGTTATGTCCTTTGGCTTGACAAATGCACTAGCAACATACATGGATCATATGAACACAATCATCAAACCTTATTTAAATTTGTTTGTCATTGTCTTCATTGATGACATACTGGTGTATTTAAGTAATGAAGAAGATCATGTTAGTCACATGGGGAATGTTCTGCAGACTTTAAAGAGAAGAAGCTATATGCAAAATTCTCCAAGTGTGAGTTTTGGCTTAAGTCTTTGGAATTCTTGGGCCACATTGTTTCCGATGATGGGATTAGAGTTGATACCCTAAAGATAAAATCAGTTAAGAGTTGGCCTAAACCCATATCTCAAACAAATATAAGGAGTTTCTTGGGTTTGGCTGGCTATTATAAGAAGTTTGTAGTAGGTTTCTCATATATATCGTCTCCTTTGACCAAGCTAACTCAAAAGGCAGTAAAGTTTCAATCGTCTTAGGCTTGTTAAAAAAGCTTCTAGGAGTTGAAAAAAAGATTGACGACCGCTCCGGTTTTTACCTTACGAGAGGGTACTCAAGGTTTTGTGATGTATTATGATGCATCAAGAGTTGGGTTTGGCTATGTGTTGATGCAGAATGGCAAGGTTATTGACTATGTCTTCAGACAGTTGAAGGTTCATGAGAAGAATTATCCAACTCATGACTTGGAATTGGCTTCAGTAGTGTTTTCTTTAAAGATATGACGTCACTACTTGTATAGTGTTCATGTTGACATATTCACGGATCACAAAAGCCACCAATATGTGTTCACTAAGAAGGATCTAACTCTCATACAAAAGAGGTGGTTAGAATTACTAAAAGATTATGACATGAGTATTCTTTATCACCTAGGTAAGGCTAACGTGGTCGCTGATGCCCTAAGCAGTTTATCCGTAGGGATTACCGTCCATGTTGAACAAGAAAAAATGGAGTTAGTTAAAGATGTGCACACACTCGCACGTCTGGGAGTCATACTTATGGATTCCATGGAAGGAGGAATAGTGATGACCAATGGGGCTGAATTATCACTAGTGTCAGAGGTGAAAGAGAAACAAGACCAAGACCGCATTTTGCTTGACTTGAAGACAAATGTTCATAAGCAAAGAGTTTTGGCTTTTGAACAAGAGGGAGATGGTATACTGAAGTACCAAGGTAGATTTTGTGTACCTAGGGTTGATGGACTCCAAGAGAGGATCCTAGAAGAGGCTCACAACTCTAGATATTTCATTCATCCGGGTTCCACCAAGATGTATCACGTTTTGAGGGAGGTATATTGGTGGGAATGCATGAAGAAAGACATTATTGAGTTTGTTGCCAAGTGCACAAATTTCCATAAAGTGAAAGTAGAGCACCAATGGCCTGGAGGTTTGGCTCAGACTAAAGAACTTCCAGAATGGAAGTTGGAGTTGATTAATGTGGACTTTATCACAGGGCTGCCAAGATTGCAGACATCATGATTCTATTTGGGTGATTGTCGATAGAATGAAAAAGTTATCCCATTTCTTTCCAGTAAAGACTACCAATTCGTCCAAGGATTATGCTAAGTTGTACCTTCAAGAGGTGGTGAGACTCATGGAGTTCCTGCAACACTCCAAAAGTCCATGACATTAACTAGAGCCTCACATGTTGGTTTAAGGTTGGTAACACTCTTTTAAGCCCTAAAATAATGTTTATAAACCATTTACGAAGTTTTAGATTCAAGAGGTCAAGAAACGTCCATGACTTCTGGAGACTAGTGAAATAGGTGCTAGTGTGCCTTGACCTATTTTATGGGGTTTTAGGACTCGGAATATGATGAAACTTGGTGGAAAGGTATTAAAAAAGTGTTAGAGTATGTTTAGGGTCGAAACGTCCGCGTACGACTCTTCAACGACTCTTCAAGTACGCCGCGTCACAACTTGGGGGTGCTCTTGGGTCATGATAGTGATACACACCAGCTGTATTTTATTCCTGGACACATTTGAGTGACCTATCTTTCTGTGCAGCCGCGGCTTGCGGTGTTACCCTCTATAATAAAATATGACATGGTGCGTGACACACTCCAAGATAATAGAATCATTCAAAGTGTTAGACATATCCCTTGAACCATAAATTGTGATGCACGAAGCATCCTTAAATCATAATCTTTCATAGCGCATGACACGTCACTCAAAATGGTACATGCTCTTTAATTTCAAATTCTTCCCGAATTTACATAATATTTGTATAAACCATGTCTGAGAACCAATTCAAATGAGATGTTCAAACAAATAATGGGGAGATGACTATTCCTATAACAATGCACATTTCACAATAACATAATCATGATACAATATCACTAGTTAATCAATAATTATTTCAAATCATTCTCAATACATCATACACCAATAACTAATTATATTGCATTTTATTACCTTTTTTCATCATTATAATTATACAATATGGACAAGTTAACCTGTAACCAAGTCTCGATACTACCCAACAAATACTGATGAGTGTAAGATTTAGACATATTTAGGGATTTGTTTGATAGTTTTAGTATCCTCAAATGCCTAATTTATGCTATAAAGGGATGTTAGAACTTTGATTCATATGTATGTAGGCTAAGGAAAAAGGAAAAGACATTATCGGGCAAAAAGGAGCAAAAAAGCTGAAGAAGTGAAGAAAATCGATTCTGATGATCGCCAAGACCACTCGTAAACCGCCGAGTGGCTCTTTAGACCGCCCAAAGTTCTAGAATGCCACCCCTGGGGAAGAACCACCTTTGCAAAAGAATTGGGTAGTCGGTAAATCTCTTAACGACTCCATGATGGCAACCTTGATCGCCTTAACTCTGAGAACCCTATGGGCAAATGACCAATGCAAACCAGCGATGGATTGGATCAGAATATGGATCGCCGATCTGTTCGGTGAGACTCGACTTATTTTGCACAATGACTTCATTGGACGAAGTTGGGTGCCGATAAATTGGAATTTGAAATGAAATTTTAGAAATTATTTAAATTTCTGATTCCCTGAGTTCTAGATTTCAAGTTTTCTCTTAGTTTTGATGTTCCATTGTATACTTAAAAGATTTTTAGGTTCAAACTTGAAGATTTGCAAATGGGTTTCTGAATTTACTCTATTTGGACGGGTGTAAAAAGTAATGAACCTTTCCCTAGATTATGGATAATGTATTTGGTAATCTTTTCTCTATTTTTATGATGTGTAGCTAAAACCCCATTTCTTGAGGTGTGATCATGTGTTTATTTGTGTAATTTATCTTTTGAGTATTGTTGCTTTATGATAAAAATGTTGTTTCAGTGTCGGTTTAATCATTATTTGTTTTTTAATTATTTGATTTTAGATGCAAATGCAATTTTAGTTTATAGTCCCTCAATTACATGAGAGAGAGGTTTTGGAACCAAATATTTTGATTAATGATTGTAGGTATTGGATTGATATGGGTTCCAGCTCAAGAGAGTGAATTCTAAATTAAATTTTACCTATCTAGCTCGAGAGAGTGAAAGTTGTGGGTGGTTTATCTCGTTAAGCTTGTCGATGTTCGAGAGAAACTGCTTGAATCGTAATAGTTGTTCGAGAGAAAGCCATTTCACTTATAGACGAGCCTAACAAGAATAATTTAGCTTTATTATAATATTACAATTACCCAAATATCTCCATTAGCATTTTATCGGTTACATCACAAGTATTTTTCTTAATAATGTTGTAAATCTAAACCCATTATCTAACATTCGGTGTGATCCCTTCTGACTTTTTTTGTATGTTTTTGAGAATTTATATTCCTATAACAATTTAACCAACTTTACGACTTCATAACTGAATTTAAACATGTATCATTGCTTATCTGTTCGACCCCAACTCATTATTAGGTTTTATACTAGATAATGATCGTCTACTCCTAGAATCCAATGAGTGGTACTTGAGACGTTAAATCAAAATGGCATAATTGTTGGGGAGTGGTGTTGTATAAAATTTTATTATTGAAGGTTAATTATGATCTTTTTGGTTGTAGTTGAATAAACTTACTTTGGTTTGTGTTTCAATTCCTTGTTTTGTTAGAGCAGGGGATGATCGTGAACGGGAGTATTGGTATGTATCAAAGTGGGAACCAATACTATATATACTGGAATCTTAATGATGTGAATTACTAGATCCAATTGGGTGGTGTTGGTGCAATTCTTCTACCTCCTATTGAGGAGAATATTGTCTTCCATGTTACGAGCACAATATCACGACTCTCCAAATGAAAGGGTTATATGGAGGTCCGAACAAATAAGACCCCGATAAGCATATTAAGA
Organism: Solanum pennellii; assembly: GCF_001406875.1. Classification (NCBI taxonomy): domain Eukaryota; kingdom Viridiplantae; phylum Streptophyta; class Magnoliopsida; order Solanales; family Solanaceae; genus Solanum; species Solanum pennellii. Next base: position 15,943,361 of record NC_028647.1, read on the forward strand.
AATTCATGAATGTTTGTGGCCTACTCTCAATCAAGAACGTATCACAAGAATCGGTTTATCACAGGTTGTCTCCAGTATCTTTGATGGGTGAGGCTACCAAATGGTTATTGAGTTACTGAGGGATTCCATCACCAAATTTGTTGAGTTGTCTTGAAAATGTGTTTGTTCTAGTGAGGTGAAGTGTGAGTAACCCCCGATTGCGCTAAATGTCATATTTTGCGAATGATGGAACGATTGACGTCATTCTTAAGGGAAAAACATGCCACTTGGCAAATTTTAGCCAAATCGAGAGAAGTTTGAGTATCCTGAATGCATGGATACTATGTGTCTTGCCTTATTTCATAATATAGGTGTTTAATATTATTTTCTTAGGCTACGAGCTTGATTTTGAAGTAGGGGGTGAAAACTTGTTTGTTGAGCCATTTGGCGAGCTGAGTCAAGCTCATCGAAGGGCTTGGCAATTCTCCTACATTTCCTTAGATTGCCGTAAATTTCTCTGAATATTGAGCTTTTATTCTGTAACTTTTGGCAAAATGCTTGTGTTTGTTGAGTTCACTCGGTGACTCGCTGAAAGTACTCATGATCGCCTTTCTATACCCATTATTCCTGAAAAAAGACTTTAAATTTTTGAGAGCTACTATTAGGTCGCATATTGGTTTTGGCGATATGTTGAATGGTAGTGTACATCACCGGCCATCTTCAAATTTTTGAAATTAATGATCTAGACCTTTGGGCAATCTCGACCTAGCTTGCCAATGTGATTCAAAGACTTTCCGACCTATTTAAAAAGTCTTCATGTAGTTATTTTAATGTTTTTCTTGATCTTTTTGCATCATTAGCTACATTGTTTTCCAGGAATGGCTAGACCTAAAGTTTGAGATGGAGACTTGACACCCTTGAAGCATGCACAAGTAGTGGTTATAAATGAGGATACAACTCCATCCAAACCAAAGGCAATGAAAACACCTCTAAAGGGAGGCAAAGGCAAGGGCAAGGTGACCTTAGTAGTACATCTACAAAAGTCTAGTTCAAACACTTGGGAGGGGGGAGGTCTACAATACACCCCTCACAGCATCATCAGTGAGAGGGAATCATAAGATTCTCAGGCTTCCATCTTTGATATAGAGTATGAATACTTATTACAGGATCGAAGAGCAGAACATCACTCTAAGGAGATGAATAATACATCTAGAATCCTGGTGCCTCCGAGTCTTACCCCTCCAGCTTCGGCTAGAATCTCCTCCAAAAGGAAAAAGTGGTCCCATCGCCACTATTATAGGTTCCTCCTACCTGGTCACTCAACCAACTAAAGGTCGAGACTTTGAGGACTATTCTTAAGAGAAGATATTGTCCATAAATGGTGTGGCAGACAGGTATCTAACGGTTTCGAACACCCTCAGATTCTACAGACTTGAGGTTTTCACAAAACATCGTGGCCAATACATTTTTACTTGGGTGCGGAGTTCTATTCAGCTTACGGTAACTTTATGCCTCTATGGAAAAAGAAAGATAGTGCCTTCAACCCGGTGTACTTTGTGGTGATTTTATGAAAGAAGGTTAAATGTAGTAGTGATGAAATAAATTGTGTTTGGGTGCTCTCCCGACTTCATGAATGACTGTCAAAGTATTATCAAGACAGAGACTCTATATGACCTAAAAGGTTGGTTGTTGCCCCTTCTCTCCGACATCACCCTGAGGTGGATTGAAGCTAGAGCACCGATAGAGAAAAAAATATCTTAATATGGAAGCTAGTTATTAGTTGAGGTTTATCACCAACATTATCATGCCGTCCAAGAATGAGTCTATCCTTCGCCACCTAAAGAAGGCAGGTCTTGAGTCAATCATTGCAAGGAAGAGGCTGGATTTTGGTTTGATTATCGAGTAGGAGATGGTCAGAACGCAAAAAAATGTTAGACATTGCTTCTATTTTCTGTATTGACCATCGAGTTATGTCGATGGGTTCATGTTTCGAGAGATGAGCAAAAGGATGTCGAGGTTAGACCAACCTCTTCTACAAATATCATACATATAAAGGTTGAGTACATGTGTGATGAGGTTGAAAGCAGAAGGGCAACCCCATTGGACACATCTACTAAGGATGATGTTGATATGCTACCTACTGATACAATCATGTCTACTCAGGCAAATGGGCCCTCAGGTATATTTTCTCCTTTGTCTTCTCATAGTCCGGACACTTCTGCTGCACCTCTTCGCTCTAGATCTTCGTGTGCTACTTCTGTGTCCTGGCCCCTATCATCGAAACCATTCTCTACAAGATGGTCAATTTATCTAAATCTACTGATTTGCATGCCCCTAGATAGAGTCTGCAATGACTGGGATGATAGATAGGGTGATAGTTGCTATATTAGCCACAATTGGGGCAGATATGAGGGATCATTGGTTGACACTAAATTCCCTTACTATCAGAGTCGCAGCTCGTGAGAAGAATCATGGTGCTTCAGATCAGGTGACAGCCTTGATAGCTAATATTAATAATCTAAGGAAGGATCTAGACCATCTGAAGTCCACTAATTTTAGTTCACTTTTAGGGACCGCGGAGATTCTGGACATGCCAAGTGCAGATGTTCCAGCTTATTCTTATGTGCCTATGGCTACAAGATGAGGTTAGAGACAATGATGTTGCTACGGTGTCCTAGGATGATAATAATGAGCAACAACTTGGTGTTCGTTGATATACCGTGGTTTCACGGTATTATTAATACTTTTTCCTTAAATTAGTCTGTCCAAAATCCTTTTTGTGCTAATTTTTAAGTAAGTTTCTCCTTATTTGCAGGAAATCTATCCAAAGATGAATGCAGAGGTTTTTGAGCGAAGAAATGCAGAAGAGACCACCTACGGAGCTTGTGACGGTCCGTCATGCTTGTGATGGTCCGTAGGTGGCAGCGTAGTGCAGCTGCTAAAGGAAGATAGGGAAGTCTGACCAAGTGTGGGGTTACGGAAAACGTGAAAGACCGTCGTAGCCATGACGGTCCATCCTGCAGGTTCGTCATGAAGATCAGAGAAGTAGCCCAGTACCCATATTCCAAGAGTTCAAGTATTTTGGAACGGAGACCCTCGATGGACCGTTGTGCTCGTAACGATACGTCGTACCTGGCGTCGAGGGTAATGAAGAGAGCAGCAGAAGAAATTTCATCAAGTATGGGACGACGGAGTCCATGACGGTCCGTCGTGACCACGACGATCCGTCGATCCAGCCGCGTTTTTGACAGATTTCCAGCAAATACAGTCCTTGTTTAATTAGGTTTTTATTTTCAATAAATAGTTCAAAAAACCTCATTTTTTAGGTTAGACTCTGGATTATTAGGTTAGACTCTGGATTATTATGTTAGACTCTGGATTATTAGGTTAGACTCTGGATTATTTGGTTAGGCCCTTGATTATTGTTAGATTCTTGATTATTTTGAGATTCTTTGAATTGATTATTGGTGATTTTTGTTGATTAATCAAGCGAACTTTCAGATTTTACTCTTTCTCATTGAAGTAAGTACATGAATTCTTATACCATATATTTGAATATTGTGATTATGACTATGGGTAACTAAACTCCATAACTAGGGTTGTGGGAACCATAGGCAAATAATGAGGTAAAACCTAACTAAAATAACAATTCTAGAATAGTGTCTTGCATGTATTGATAATTCTTTCGCATAGAAGTCTTTTTAACGGATGGTTAACGTTAGAACTCGCCTTAATGCTACTTGCCGGACCAAGAAGGTAGATAATAGGAAAAGAATTATCAACATAGATTTAGTGTATACTATCTAATAGGCTAGTATTGATTGGTATGAGGTAATAACTTAGTCAAATTATCAAATACGATGCTTAATATGAGGTAAAGATAAGGGTTAGGATAGCAACACACATGTAGCCGGACCAAGGTGCGGAGTGACATTTTCTATATTCCGGACCAACGATTTAGAAATACATAACTTATCACTTTGCATGCAAGATACTAGGAAAGAATTGTTATTGTTAGACTTATCAAGTTATGAACCTGTGGGGAACACGTAAACCCTAGTTACTTTGATTAATTGATTAAACTCCAACATTCGAAGTTCCTTTTATTTCGCTAGTTATTTTCATTTATTTAGGAATAGAAACCCCCCTTTTTATCATTTTATGCTTTCTAAGGAAGTAATTGACTGAACAAAAGTAATAATAGATTGAAGTTAAGTCTAAACTATTTTCCTCGTGGGAACGATCCCGACCTCACTAGTTGGGTTATTTACTTGACACGACCTCTTTACTTCTTATTTGGGAAGTAAGTTTGAGCGTATCAAATTTGGCGCCGTTACCGGGGAAAGTAGCTTTTAGATTAACTTAAACTTATTACTATAGTTTAGTTTATATTTTCTTGATTTTACTTTGTTTTATTGTTTTTGATTCGTGCAGAACCACCCTCCTTGTATGACAAATACACGGAGAGGAAGAGAACCCCTGTTTCCCTACGATCACGAATTAGAGCGTACACTACGCAACATGAATAGAAACTGGGGAATTAATGACGATGATCCAAACCAGAACATCCCAGCTCCGGTTGATGTTCATGGTCAGTTGTTACCCGATGCTCCGGGTGAACGCCAACAGAGGGGACAAACTCCCGCTCCACGTCCCCAAGCATACTACAGAGGCTATGATAACATAGAAGACTCCGATGGGCCACTTGTCTTGCCCCCTCTACCACCAGGCGACACCTTTGTGGTAACTAGTAGCCTGATGCAAATGCTCACTTCTAGAGGTTTGTTTTCAGGGCTACCTTCTTAGGATCCACATGCCCATATAGCTAAGGTAAGGGCAGTGTGTAAAAGCTGTGTAGGGAGGCCTGACTTGGACTTGGATGTAATAGGGCTTAGAGTGTTTCCTCTCTCACTGACGGGAGAGGCTGCTAAATGGTTCACTGAGCTCCCTTATAACTCAATTTTCACTTGGAACTCACTAAGGAATGTTTTCTTAGCACGCTACTATCCGGTCTCCAAGAAACTAAACCACAAAGACAGAGTGAACAACTTTGTGGCACTACCAGGAGAGTCACTTAGTAGTTCTTGGGATAGATTCACCTCGTTCTTGAGAAGTGTCCCAAATCACCTTATAGATGATGAGTCACTGAAGGAATATTTCTATCGAGGACAAGATGATAATAATAAAGCGGTGTTGGACACTATAGTAGGTAGATCTTATGGGGAGTGACCTTATGCTGAGATTGCTGAAAAATTAAATCTCCCGGAATAATAAAGCTTGGAGTACTAGTAAGTCAGATATCGGGAGAAATACCTTCGCAATACAGTCCACTCACAACCCAGCCACAGATGAGATTCGTGAAGAAACGGCTCAGATGAGAACTGAGCTTAGGTTGGTACTAAAACATGTCACTGGGGTGCAGAAAAGATAAATGTAGTCAACTACTTGTCGAAACCACCGCCACAAAATGATGAGTGTTATTATGAAGAGGATTCCTATGCGGTAAATGAGCAGACGGGGGGTTTCCGACCGAGCGCCCAAGGCTCAAATCAGGATAATTGGCGCCAATGTCAAGGGAACCAAGGTCGGATCTATGGTGACTATAACCGTGAGGGTCATTATGTACGAGATGGAAACTACAACCGCGACAACAACTTCAACAGGGGTAACTACGGTAACAGAAATGATAGGAATGGGCCCTATGTCCCTCCTCAAAATCGTGAAGTTACTCCTAGGGATGGTGGAGATAGTATGGCGCGAGTTGAGGATATGTTGCACAAAATGATGAGGAGGTTCGATGCTAGTGATGAACACATTAAAGAGTTAAGGTGTGATTTAGCAGGTATTGGGCAAAAAGTCGATACACATGCAATATCGATTAAGCAAATCGAGTTGCAAATGGACCAATTATCTGCGACTGTGAACACACGGCAACCGGGCAATCTTCCTAGCAACAATGTCCAAAATCCGAAAATGATGCACACTGTATGGAAATCACTACTCGTAGTGGTAAGCAAACCATTGACCCACCTATGCCGTCTAATGAGGATAAGGTGAGAAAGGATGATGATAAGGTTGTAAAGGGTAGTGGTGAAGAAGAAGAGAGCACTGAAAAAGATGGAGAAATCCCTATGAAGGTAATTCTCATTCCTAGACCACCACCACCCTTCCCTCAGAGTTAGTTAAAAATACCGAGGATGGTAAATATCGGCGTTTTATAACAATGCTGAAGCAGCTTTCTATCAATGTCCCTTTGGTAGAAGCTCTAGAAAAAATGCCCGGTTATGCCAAGTTTATGAAAGATCTAGTTACAAAGAAAAGATCGGTCACTTTCGAGGAAGATGATAGAATGCAACATTGTAGTGCTATTGCTAGAAGATCTCTCGTACAAAAGAAAAAAGATCCGGGTGCGTTCACTATTCCTTGTACAGTCGGGTCATTACATTTTGTGAACGCATTATGTGATCTGGGGCCAAGCATAAATCTCATGCCCCTCTCGATTTACAAGAAGTTGGGTTTGGGTGACCCAAAACCCACTGCGATGCGACTACTGATGGCTGATCGAACAGTGAAAAGGCCTATAGGGATACTCCATGATGTGCTAGTAAAAGTGGAGTCATTCATATTTCCGGCAAATTTTGTTATTCTTGATTGTGAAGTCGATTTTGAAATGCCTATTGTTCTTGGGAGGCCATTCCTTGCTACAAGTAGAGCCTTAGTTGATATGGAAAAGGGGCAGATGAAAGTTTGGTTGAACAATGAAGAAGCGACCTTCAACATTTATAGGACCATGAGGCAGAGTGGTGAGCTCCAATCGGTATCCGCCATATCCCACAAAGAAAAGATGAAGAAGGAGAATGAACAAAAAAGTGCAAAACAAGAGTTTATGGTTGGGGATTTGGTGATTTTAGACAGATCTGGGTTGCCTTGTCTTCCGGGCAAGCTCAAGTCCAAACGGACTGGCCCTTACTTGTTCACCCAAGTATTCCCTCATGGAGCAGTTGAGTTAAAAACCAAGGAGGGAGTGCGGTTTAAGGTGAATAGAGAACGAATAAAACTCTATTTTGGGCATACTGCATCGGTGAATGAAGTGATAGAGGCATACCATCTTGATGAAGGCTGAGTAATCAAGTGTCCTCAGTCGTGCCGCGACGTTAAATCAGGCGCTTGTTGGGAGGCAACCCAATACTTATAGTTTTTTTTCTTTCTAGTAATGGTAGCATTTTCTACTAATGAGTTTTAAAATTGCAGGCACATCACCAGGAAATTCTACAGAAAATTACTCGTCAACAGTCACTGACAGATACAGCGACGGACCGTTTCAATCCTGATGGACCGTCGCATGAATCCGTCGTGCCAGGTACGTCTTTCTATTATTTTCAAACTAGGGCACACGCGACGGAACCAACGACGGATCGTACCCGACCCGGCTGGGGTTTTTAAAAATTCATCATTTAAACCCCCACCCCTTCATTTCACCCCATTCCTTCCCTCTCTCTCATTTCCCTCCCTTTTCAACTTGCAAAGATCATAATCCCTCTCTTACAACAAATTATTTTCTCCAAACTCCCCAATTCCGAAAATTCACTATCTACTGGTTGGAGTCTCCTGCTGTGGGTCTCTACTTGATCACCAAGTACCTTTCCCTCTTGTTTTTCTCAAATTCTCAGGTATGTGTCTCTAATTTCTAGTCATTTATATTGCATTTTTGTTTATCAATTAGTAGTAGTCTAGTTCTTCTTGATACGTTCATTCTTTATCAAATTTTGTGTGACCTACGTTAAAAAAATTCCCAAAATTGCCCTGTTAAAACCCTAGAAATAAGTGCCTTAGCATTGCTAGTTTACTAGCTCTTTGGGTTAGACAAATGTAGGTCAAAACACTACCAATTTGATTTGGGTCATTGGGGATGAATGGGGCATCCCCAGTTCTATCACTTAGTTAAAGAACGAGACCCCGATGACGGACCGTCGTACCCACGATGGACCGTCATTGGGTCCGTTCCAACAACCCTAACACCCGACTGTCCAATTTTTTTCCAAGTGTCCTTCAATGGACACCTACGACGGACCGTCATCCCCACGACGGTCCATCCTGCACAACCGTTCTGGTTGTCAGAGACCCTATTCCTAAGGGTCTCTAACTTTTTTCCAAGTGTCCTTCAACGGACACATGTGACGGACCGTCATCCCTACGACGGTCCGTCCTGCACAACCGTTCTGGTTGTCAGAGACCCTGTTCCTGAGGGTCTCTCTCTATTTTTCTAAGTTTCCTCAAACGGACAAGTACGACGGACCGTCATACCCACGACGGTCCGCCCTGCATGACCGTTATGATGGTCAGAGACCCCTCTCCTAAGGGTCTCCATATTTTTTTCAAGTGTCCTCTGACGGACACCTACGACGGACCGTCGTACCTGTAACGGTCCGTCCTGCACATATCGTCATACTTGTCAGAGACTCTCCATCAGGGTTCTCCATATAAACAAAGTCTAAGTAAGACACGACGGACCCCATGACGGTCCGTCATAGTCACGACGAGCCGTCACCTGGCCTGTCGTGTTTCACTGTTACTATAGAAATGTCATTTTATTTTATTTTTTTAATTTTGTGTGGTTTTGCTTGTCTTGTTTGCTCATTCTAGTACTAATATTGATTCTTTACAGGTACTATTTACTATGGCACCAAAACAAGATCGAGTCTATGCACGCGGGCGATCGAAGTCTGTCACCCCGTCTGCCCGCCTGGACATTGGCTCTGATGATGAGCGTGACCTAGAGTACGTGCCCCCAGGCACTTTCACCCCATCCCGTGCTGCACGTGCTGCCAGATCCACACCCAAAAAGGTGGCGTCCGGCCTAGTCACTGCCTCCCAGTCTGATGAGGAGCGCACACTGACCGGCACACCTTCTGGGTCAGCCCCTTATGAAGAAGGAGCGTCTGGCTCCTTAGGAGTTTCGTGGTCGGAGGAAGCCTCCGGATCTGCTGAGGTTCCCGCACCCGCCACCGCTGCAGCGTCGGCCTCGTCTGATGAGGCTGACAGTTCGGAATCCACACCCGGTTCACCAGCTCGTGCTCTCACCCTGGTCACCGACCAGTCCTACCGGTGGTGTGTAGACGGGCAGGTTCAAGTCTATTCCGATGCCAAGTTCCTGAATGACAAAGGAGTTATGACTCGGACACTTACATTGGAGCGACGGGTCCTCACGGGAAGTCTCCCGACGATGCCTGAGATCCACAATCTCTTCACCAGACATCCACTGGAGTGGACAGCACGTCCGTTGGGACGTTATGGTGAAGAGTTGGTCCGAGCGTTCTACACATCCTATGTAGCGACTCTCCGATCGCAGATTGATAGGCGGGCTGCCCCCGCCAAACAGGCCCCACTGGAGCAGGTCCGAGTACGTGGCGTTCCGGTTGATATCTCCCTGCCTACTGTCCGCCGGTTTCTATACGGCGAGAATGTTGATGCTAATCGGACCCCTCTCACTGCCGAGTTTGACTACCGATGGCAGATTGTCAAAGATGGCCAATTTCTGCGTGAGCCATCGCTGAGAGAGACAACCAAGAGGTGGATGGCTCTGCACTTGTCCGTTAATGGAGAGGGTGCCGACTGGGTGACTGAGCCAAAGGGGGCCATCAAGAAGGCCTACCTGACTTGCACGGCGAAGTTTTTGTGGTTGATTGTCCGCCACTGCCTTTCCCCCACAGCCGCTGATAATATCGTCACATGGGATCGAGCAATACTGATGGCGGCGATGATAGCCGGGTTCGAGGTGGATTTTGCGTGGCTTCTACAGGCGGTCATGAACGAGAGGGCTTTTAAAGTCACAACTACTTACCCTTTCCCGTGCATGATATTTTCTCTCTGCAGGTCTGCCGGTGTGCCTATATGGCACGTTGATCAACTCAAGACCCCGCTGAGCACAGTTGATATCGGCCTCATCAGGGATGAGGCCAATGAGTTGGCTCCACGCATAGGAACCCGTCCAGAGTTGCCTCCTCTTGGTGACAATCTGGCTGAGACGGTAGCACATGCCCGCACGGCTACGCAGGCGGCTTCCACTGACACTACCCCGGTCGAGTCTATCCCGGGTAGTAGCACTGCCCCGAGCTCCTCTCGCTCAGCCCCTTTCTCCGCTCTGGTCCCGCTTGCTAGGGTCCAGAAATTAGAGGCACAGATGGCCACACTTCTGCATCACATCCAGCCTTGGATGCAGAAGTCTATTGCTGAGGCAGAAGAGCGCTTGGAGCGGAGAATGGTCCAGCACACAGAGCGAAAGATCGCTGAGGTTCATCAGCGCTTGGACGCTTTTGAGTTGCGAGTGCTAGCCCGACCAGACCCTCTGGTGGATGTGTCGACCCTTCAGGCTGCGGTCGACATTCTTCGAGCAGATATTGATACAATCTTAGAGGCTAGGGTGCCTGAGTCTGAGGCCCCTTCTGCAGAGCCTGTTGAAGACACAGTGATGGCGGCCCTATTCGCCACTTCAGAGATTCCACTACCTCCCCCTCGAGAGCATGACAAGAGGCGTAGGGGTCGAGAGGAGGATGAGGCGCGAGCACGGAAGAAGGAGCACCGTGAGATGGAGGCTGCGAGGAGAGCCTCGCTTGCTGAGGAGGAGGCGCGTTAGATGAGAGTAGAAGAGTTAGCTGCTGGGGCGTCTAGCTCCAGAACTGTGGAGATAGCGGGAGGCACTTCTGATAGTGCTTTTGATGCTGAGGACACCACTGAGGATGTCCAGATTACAGAGGTAGTGGGTTCCGGCGAACCGGACCCACCAGCTTGCTGATCGTCGACGCTTTGCGCCCCAGGTTTGCTTCACCTACCACTCTAGTATTGCAAATTTTTTTATGCATTGGGGACAATTGCATGTCTTTTTGTTGGGGGTGGGGTAAATGGAAAGTGAGTGCTAGGGTGAAGTCTGAGTAGCCCAATTCACTATCCTCTTTTGGGGTTTTCTTGCCTGTGTTCTTTTTCTCCCAGAGACAAATTACTTTTTCTGTTGAACCGGTATGTCTATATCTTGTGTACACAGTTTAATTCTGAAGCATGATAGCTTAAATGATATCCTGATAAAATGGAAAATTATGCATGACTAGGCATAGTAATTGATAAATGTGTGGCTCTAAGCATGACATAGAGGTACACCACTGCATGACCCTAAGTCTAAAATTCGAACTAGGTGTCTGATAATCTGGTAGAGTGATGAGATGTCAAGTGAGTGTGAGGAAGATTTGAATAGTCCACTATTTGTACTGAGCTAGAACTTGCCTGGTTAGTCCTGCTAAAAGTAAGCTGTAATAGACAATTAGGAAAGGATCATAGGCCCTTATTCAATATAGCCCATTTTTAGCCTAAATAAAAGAAAACCAAATGAAATTTATCCTTCTTTGATCCAAATGATTTGAGCTTAAACTAGACCTTTCTTTTTCACCCTAACTGATCTTTTCTGAGAATAATGTGTTGGCCCTGGTCCCTCCTTGGACATGTGCACCTCAGCTTATGCCAAAAGCATAAGTTGAGGGTGGCTAATGCAGTAAACAACCTTTTTTATGGCCCTGACCCAACTTTGGGTATTGTGTACTTTGACTCATGGCAAAGCCATGAGTTGAGGGTGGCTATTATGAGGAATGCTCTGGAAAGTGGGGTTGAAAGAATAAAGAGAGAGAAAGAACAAAAGTAAAGTGACTAAAAACTTAGTTGAAAGAAAAGTAAAAATGAAAAAAAAATAAATATACAAGCAAGAAAAGAAGAGAGTCACTTACACAAATGAAGAAAAAAGGGAAAATAGCAAGGTGAAAGAATGTGGGAAACTGGGCTAAATAAATTGATAGAAAATGGTATGTTTAGCCGATATGTCAAGGAGGGCAAAAAGTCACTAAAGTATACCTAAATATACCCTACCTGACCCTGAGTCTATGTTACAAGCTAAGAAAGTCCTATCGTGATCCTAAGGGTTGTATAGCGAACTTAAAGCAGTGAAAATAAGGCCAAGCTTATGGAAATAGGTATGAATGAGTGTGAATATATTCTGAAAGTGAGTGTTGAAAAGTAATCCTTATACTCAAACTGAAATTATTGTGTGAAAAATGAGGATTTTGTTTTGAAGTGAGGACACTAGTTGCATTACCGGAAATATTAGCACCTCGGTGAGAAATTGAAGAGGATAGGTGTTAGTGCATGGTGAGTCTGTGTCATGGTCTGATTCCACATAATTCAAGCCTAATAGTGATAGCATGCATAAATATGATTAGATTAATCGGGATTGATAGCCAAATGATTGCAAAGGATAAAACATGGATACAATTGTACAAAGATTGTGTATTGAGTCATAGTGCGTCGCTTGAGGACAAACAACGAATTTACGTTGAGGTTGTTGATATACCGTGGTTTCATGGTATTATTAATACTTTTATCTTAAGTTTAGTGTGTCCAAAAGCCTTTTTGTGCTAATTTTTATATAAGTTTCTCCTTATTTGAAGGAAATCTGTCCAAAGATGAATGCGGAGGTTTTTGAGCGAAGAAATGCAGAAGAGACCACCTAAGGAGCTTATGACGGTCCGTAGGTGGCAGCGTAGTGTTGCTGCTGAAGGAAGATGGGGAAGTCTGACCAAGTGTGGGGTTACGGAAAACGTGACGGACCGTCGTAGCCATGACGGTCCGTCCTGCAGGTTCGTCATGAAGATCAGAGAAGTAGCCCAAGTACCCATATTCCAAGAGTTCAAGTGTTTTGGAACGGAGACCCTCGACGGACCGTTGTGCTTGTAACGATCCGTCATACCTGCCATCGATGGTAATGAAGAGAGCAGCAGAAGAAATTTCATCAAGTATGGGACGACGGAGTCCATGACGGTCCGTCGTAACCACGGCGATCCGTCGCGATGTCCGTCGATCCAGCCGCGTTTTTGACAGATTTCCAGCAAATAGAGTCCTTGTTTAATTAGGTTTTTATTTTCTATAAATAGTTCGAAAAACCTCGTTTTTGAGGTTAGACTCTGGATTATTAGGTTAGACTATGGATTATTTGGTTAGGCCCTTGATTATTGTTAGATTCTTGATTATTTTGAGATTCTTTAAATTGATTATTGGTGATTTTTGTTGATTAATCAAGCGAACTTTCAGATTTTACTCTTTCTCATTGAAGTAAGTACATGAATTCTTATACCATATATTTGAATATTGTGATTATGACTATGGGTAACTAAACTCCATAACTAGGGTTGTGGGAACCATAGGCAAATAATGGGGGAAAAACTAACTAAAATAACAATTCTAGAATAGTGTCTTGCATGTATTGATAATTCTTTCGCATAGAAGTCTTTTTAACGGATGGCCAACGTTAGAACTCGCCTTAATGCTACTTGCCGGACCAAGGAGGTAGATAATAGGAAAAGAATTATCAACATAGATTTAGTGTGAAACTATCCAAGGGTGTAGTGTGAATTGGTGTGAGGGTGAAAACTAAGCCATACATTGATGCGATGTGTAATGTGACGTAAAGATAATGGTTAGTAATTTATACGCACGTACGGACCAAGGTGCGAGCTAAATTCTCTAGATGTCGGACCAAGGATTTAGAGATATATATGTTATTACTTTGCATGTAATACTTTAGGAATCCATTGCAATTACTAGAATTATCGCGTTATGAGCTTGTGCGGAACACGTGTTAATATCTCATCATGATAACAATCAAAGTTAACTTTTGATTACTTAATACTCACATAATTTTAGAAATTTGTTTCATGACCCCCTTACTTAATTGTTTCAGAAAGACCCTAGCTAAATGGATAAAATTGTGCTTAAAAATAAGTCTAAACCATATTTCTCGTGGGATCAACCACAACCTCCTAGTTGGGTTCTTTACCTGATAACGATTGATTATGCTTTTTTTGGGATGTGTCATTTGAACATGATAAATTTTGGCGCCGCAGCCAGAGATGTTTGGCTTTTAGATTAAATTTAACGACATATTTGAATTTTAGTCAACTAGTTCTGAATTTATTTTTCTTTTTTTTTGTTTTTATTTCTCTCGGGTTCCAACTCTAGTATATTCCAAGTACACGGAGCGAGGAGAACCACTTACTCTCCATATGATCCAGAATTGAATATAACATTGAAGAAAATGAATAAACAAGAGGTGACACTTAACCTGATGAGAGGAGAATTAGGTGATGGTTTTAGGTTGTAGCCTCAGAGGGTAGTTGAGGGGAATGATCGGGCTCAAACTGTTAATTGATTGGGATATGCATTAGGGATACAAGAGCCATAGAAGCCATGACCCAAAAACACTACAGGGTCAACTTCAACACTGCTGACTCTGATGGCCCTCTTGTCCTACCCCCACTACCTCCAGTTTATACCTATGTGGAAACTAGTATCCTATTACAAATGCTTACAACGAGAGGCTTATTTGAGGGTTTGTGTCGGATACCCTCATGCTCAGATAGAAAAGCTCAGGGTGGTTTGCAAAAGTTTTGTGGGACGACCAGATTGGGAAATGGATGTTATAGGGATGCGAGTATTTCCTCTATCACTTACCGGAGATGCAACAATTTAGTTCAGTGAATTCCCTTACAACTCTATATATACATGGATCCAATTGAGTGAATCATTCCTAGGAAAGTTCTTTCTAGTGTCCAATAAGCTGAACAAGAAGGAGAAGCTTACCAATTTCGTGGCACTACCTGGATAAGCTTAATAATTTTGTGGCACTACTTGGAGCATCTGTGAGTATTGCTTAGGATTGGTTCACCTCTTATATCCGATGTGTTTTAAATCACTGTATTGGTTATGAGTCTCATAAAGAGTATTTCTGCAGAGGGAAGGTTGACAACAATAAGGTGGTACTTGACAGTATAGTTGGGGTTCTTATGGATATTGATCTTTTGAGTAGATTGCATATAAGTTAGAGAAGATCTCCCGCAACAACAAAATCTTGGAGCACAAGAAAATCGGATACTGGGAGAAACACCTTTCCAGTCCAAGCTACAGGAAACAAATCCGCATATGCCTTACATGAGGAGATGGCACAAATTAACAAAGTTGGGGTTTGTATTGAAACATGTGAGCGGGGGTGCTATTATGAGGAACTATTTTACTAGAATTCCACCACCGGTTGAAGAGTGTTATTATGAAGAAGATGTGTATGGAGTGAAGGATCAAACAGGGGGTTTCCAACCACACGCCCTAGTTTCCAACATGGATAATTGAAGCAATGCTCAAGAAAATCAATGTAAGAACTTCGAAAATTACAATCGAGAAAGTTAATATGTCTGAGATGGAAACTACAATCTCGACAACAACTCGAACCAGACCCACTATATAAACAGAAACAATCGAGTTGGACCTTATGTTCCTCCATAAAAACGGGACTCTAGTACTAAAGAAACTAGAGGTAACATGTCACAAATTGAAGATATGATGCAAGAGATGATGAGAAGTTTTGATGCAACTAATGAAAATGTTGGAGAGATGCAAAATGACTTCTTTGGTATTGGTCAAAAAGTTGACACAAATTCATTGTCGATAAAGTATCTTGATCAACAGATGAGAAAGTTGTCTTCCACAACGAACCCACACCAACATGCTACTCTTCAAAGAAACATATCCTAAATTCAAAAACGATGGGCATTTTATGGCAGTCACTACTTGGGGTGGGTAGGTAAGCAGACCATGGATCAACCAATGACATTTGTGGTTGAGGTTGATACAAGTAGATATGATAATATGGTTAAGAAGGGGAGATAGCCCGATAATGCAACTGAGAAAGAGGTTGTGGTCACAGAGAAAGTGGTTCCCTTTCCTAGGCATTTCCCCCTTTTCCTTAGAGATTAGCAATCAAGACCAAAGAATGAAAATTCCACAGGTTAATGACTATGCTAAAACAACTTTCAATCAATGTTCTGCTGATATAAGTTCTAGATCAAATGCATGGGTATGCAAAGTTTATGAAGGAAATGGTTATAAAGAAGAGATCTCAGAGTCTTAAAGATGTCAAAAAGTTGCAACATTGTACTGTTATTGCTACAAGATCCCTTGTACAAAATGAGGTAGATCTTAGTGCTTTTATTATCCCTTGTACCATTGGGCTATTGGACTTTTCCAACGCACTATGTGATCTTGGTGCTAGCATTAATCTTATGTCATTGTCCATTTACAAGAAGTAGGGATTGGGTGATCAAAAAGCATCTACGATGTGGTTGCTCATTGCGAATAAAATTGTGAAGAGGTCTATTGGAGTTCTCCATGACGTGCTAGTGAATTTTTCTGTCAAATTTTGTTATTCTTGATTGTGAGGTTGACTTTGAGGTTTAAATCATCCTTGGGAGACCATTCCTTGCCACTTTCCAATCCTTGCCACGGGGCGCGCTTTTGTTAATATGGAGAAAGTACAGATGAAGTTCAGACTTAATAATGAGGAAGCAACTTTCGACATTTGTAGGTCCATGAAGTAGCATGGTGAGTTCCTATTGGTATTTGTTATGACATATAAAAGTGAGTGGTCTGGAGGTACAAATCGATGAGAGACTAAGTGTTGAGGAGTTAGGAACAGTGATAAAGAACTTTGAAGGTGTTCGCATCATAGAGTATGACGAGTTGGTTACCACACTTGATAGGTATGAATATGTCCAAAACCTAAGAAATTGGAAAGGGATATGAAAAATCGTGAGACTCTTCCAGCGAGACAATCTATGGAAGAGGCACCTAAATTGGAACTCAAGGCTCTACCACCACATTTGAGATATGCATTCTTG
This sequence comes from Solanum pennellii, assembly GCF_001406875.1. Classification (NCBI taxonomy): domain Eukaryota; kingdom Viridiplantae; phylum Streptophyta; class Magnoliopsida; order Solanales; family Solanaceae; genus Solanum; species Solanum pennellii. Next base: position 15,960,100 of record NC_028647.1, read on the forward strand.
TGTAAGGATGAGAAAATCGCAGTGATTATTGTGGTGGATCTTAATGGGTGACAAGTAAAGTGTTTGGTAGCACTGCTAAAGATGTACAAGCGAGCTATTGGGTGGACTATTGCGGATATTATCGGGATTCGTCCCGATATTTGCTCTCACAAAATTCAATTCATGATGGATAATGAGCCTAGTATTAAGAATCAGAGAAGATTAAGTTCTCCTATACAAGAGGTACTGAAGACGAAGATTATCAAATGGTTGGATGTTGGAGTCATCTACCCTATTGTAGACAATAGCTTAGTATGCCCTGTTCAGTTTGTGCTTTAAAAGGGTGGTATTACTGTGGTCCCAAATGAAATAAACAAGCTTATTTTGATGCGGTTGGTGACCGGATGGAGAGTTTGCATGGATTACTAGAAGTTTAATGAATGACCAATTCCCTATGTCATTCCTGGATCTGATGTTCGATAGTCTAGCAGGAAAGGGATGGTACTACTTCTTTGGTGGGTATTCAGGCTATAATAAAATCTCTATAGCCTTGGAAACCAAGAGAAAACCATCTTCACTTGCCCTTATGGAACCTTTCTTTCAAATGCATGCCATTTGGGTTGTGCAATGCTCCAACATCCTTCCAACATTGCATGATATCAATTTTCTCCGACATAGTTGAGGACACAATTGAAGTGTTCATGGATAATTTCCTGGTGGTTGGTGAGTCTTTTGATAAATGTTTGGACAATCTAGCCGAGGTACTGAAAAGGTGTGAAGATTGCAATTTGGTGCTCAATTGGGACAAGTGTCACTTTATGGTTAAAGAGGGAATATTTTTGGGGCACCGGATTTTTGAGAAAGGTATTGCGGTGGGTAAAGCCAAAGTGGAGGTAATAGAAAACCATCCTCCACCTATCTCGATAAAAGGCGTGAGATGTTTTTTGGGGCATGCAGGTTTCTATTGGAGGTTCATAAGAGATTTTTCAAAAAATTCAAATCCATTGTGCAAGCATCTTGAAAAGGAGAGTAATTTTGACTTTGTTGATGCTTGTCTAATAGAATTTGAGAGTTGAAGAAGAAGTTCGTTTTTGACTTCATCTTTACTTCTCCAAATTGGGGGAAACCATTTGAAGTCATATGCGATACAAATGGGGTGGTGCTTGGCGTGGTATTGGGGAAAATGCATGAGAAGATACTTCACCCCATTTACTGTGAAAGCAAAGATTTAAATGCAGCCCAATAGAATGGCACGATTACAGAGCAAGGTCTTCTTGCTGTAGTGTTTGCATTCGAGAAAATTTTCACTTATTTGCTTGGGATTGAGGTCATAGTGCACACGAACCATTTAGCGTTAAGGTTTTTGATGGACAAAAAGGATTAAAAACCACGACTTATTATGTGCGTTTCTGCAAGAAATTATTTTGTGGTGAATGACCGCAAGGGAACAGATAACCAAGTTTCCTATCACTTGCCTAGATTGGAAGATTAAGATTTACTTGATCTTTGTTATAAGGGTTAGATCAATGATATGTTCCCATATGGAAAGGCATTGGCTGCCTCTCATGAACTCATTCCTTGGTTTGCTGACTTTTTTAATTATTTGGCAAGAGATTTGGTGCCTCCAAACTGTCATCTCACCGAAGGAAGAACTTTAAGCATGATGTAAAACTTTTTTTTGGGATGAGCCGTACCTGTATCATAGTTGTGCTATTGGCATTATTCGTCGATGTGCGCCTGAGGTTGAGATGTTGAGTGTTATTGAGACGTGTCATTCATCACCTGTTGGTGGGCATCATAGTGGTATTCAGAATGTGCACAAAATTTTGCAATGTGGATACTATTGACCAACCATCTACAAGACTCTCATGATTTTGCCAAGTCTTGTGACCGTTGCCAAATAGTGGATGGGATTTCAAAGAGGCAAGAGCTTCTTATGAACCCAATCATGCTAATAGAGTTATTTGATGTATGCATCATCTATTTTATTGGGTTGTTTATTAGTTCATATGGGATGAAGTATATTATTGTTGCGGTTGATTATGTATCGAAGTCGTTGGAAACAATTGTGCTCCCAAACAATAAAGACAAGAGTGTCACCGCGTTCCTGATGAAGAATGTCTTCTCTAGATTTGGAACCCTATTGTTAATTATCAGTGATGGAGTTTCCCACATTTACAAAAAGTTATTTAAAACATTACTTGAGAAATACGGTGTCCGCTACAATGTAGTTTCTCCTTACCATCCACAGACTAGTGGGCATGTCAAAGTTTCCAACCGAGAGATAAAGAAAATCTTGGCAAAGACGGTGAATACCAATAGATTGATTGGTAAAGGAATCTTGAAGATGCTCTATGGGATCACCTTACTATACTTAAGAGTCTCATATGTATTTCTCTATACTAACTTGTATATGGGAAGTCTTGCCATTTATCACTAGAGCTAGAGCACGAAGTTGTGTGGGCAATGAAGAAGCTTAACTTAGATTGAGGCGCCGGATCAACTCAAAGGGTGAATGACTTAAATTTGCTCGATGAGCTTCTCCTAAAAGCCTATGAAAGTGCATCCTTGTATAAAGATAAGATGAAGAAGTACCATGATCAAAGATTTGAAAAGAGAGATTTTGTTGTTGGAGATTTTGTACTTCTATTCAACTCTAGGTTGCGCTTATTTCACGACAAGCTTAAGTCCAAATGGTACGGACCATTCTTACTCAAGCAAGTGTTTCTTAATGGAGCGGTGAAGCTTGATAATAGTGAAGGAATAAGGTTCAAGGTAAATGAATAGATGATTAAGCTTTATCTGGGAAATGAGGAAAATGTTCAACAAGTGATTGAGGCCTATTATATTGATGAAGTCTGAGCAATCAAGAGGCTTGCGCCGTGCCGCGACGTTAAATCAAGTGCTGGTTGGGATGAAAACAAAGGTGTAAAATATATCCAACCATAGGTTTACAATTTCTGTCAAGTAGTTTTCCTTTAATTATTTGATTTCTTGTAGCGGAGTAGTTAGTTGTTAATTTTTGGTTTTTGTGTTCTCTAGATATAACGTAGGGTCCGTATCTAAAAAGCTTCTAGAATAAACAAAGAGAATTCCCTGATGGTTGCTACATGTGTACGGGCATAAGGAAAAAAATCAGGTGCATAGGTCTACAGATCCCATCGATGGTTTGTCATTCAACACACGCATCGTGAATGACGTCCGTAGATCCAGGTAAGCTTCGTAATTATTCTAAGTCATAGAGAATGACGTCCGTAGAATTCATTATCTTTTTAAATCTATTTAGACTTTATTAATTTAGTTTTAATAGTTAAAACATAAATGCGTCTTGCGAGGGATTTTAAGTTTTAACCCTAAGACTCATGACAATTACTAATAAGCAAATAATTGATAAAGTGTGTGTGTGAGAGAGAGAGAGAGTGAGAGAGAGTAGGGTGCAAATCTTGTTCTTGTCCGCCTGGACTGGTATTTGGACCCATTTTATTTTTGGCCTTAAGCCTATTTGATTTGGTACCTGTCCTAGAATTCAAACAATACAATAGTGACAAAAGAGACAAGGGCTTAGGCCCAAAAATAACAAAATACAAAATTTAGAAAATAAATTTGGGCTTCTTGGCCAAAAATCTTCAACTTCTTGGCATGTTTTAAATTTTTCTGAATTCTGGACCTTTATGTACATTTTTAAGGCGTACAAATTCCAAAATAAGGAATTGGGCCTTGGTGGCCCAATAGGATAGTGCAAGAAACTAAGGTTCATGAGGCCCATGGGAGATTTCACATGCAAACAAAGGGTAATAAAGTGAGTAACAAATCGTGATTCAAAGTGAGCAAATGTCTACTAAAGGTAAATATATGACATCATATTTCAATTATAAACACAGTAAAGAAACTTAGCAGCCTTAAGACAACCAAAGCAATAGTCAAAGATTGAGAAAATACAAAGATTCAGGAATATATGAAAATAATGCTTCATCCAAAAATTTCACACTAAGAAAATATGAAAGCCCACTACTGACTTGATGACTTTCAATGAATTATGCATACTAAACAATAATCGAACAGTATGTGTAAAAAGATAAACATTTTGATAATAACTATCAACAAAAATGGAAAAGAGGTCAACATTTTCTAGACATGTTCTTCCCAACATGAATGGATATCACCAAACTCAAAAAAAAAGAAGAATGATATGACGTTACGAATAGGTAAAAATCCCAGAACAACCTGCATTAACTACAATTAAACTTTATCATTACAAAGTAATATGCATAAACAATTGTTTCATCTCAATCGATAATAGCTCAAAATAGCTAAGAATGATACATATTGTTCTCCAACACGCTTAAGAAAAGGGGGAACAAATTACATGACATTAATACAAAGTTTTTTCTTTTTATAAAAAAAACAATTTGTACTAAACATGTCACTAGAGAAAACGACACAAGTACAACAAGAAAAAATATGATGCAAACATCATATTTTCCGCAACTTTGGGTAAGAAAATGAAGACAAGAATATAACTACTAGCTTAAATGCACAAGACAGAGACAATATTCGGATTGCAAGCATAACTACAAGCCTCATGAGATATTCTAATACTAATTTAGAATCTACCAACGCGTAGTCGAAACGATAAAAGAGGTCACTAAAACATGAGTAAACAGTGAAGAAGTCCAAACAACTAAACATCCAAAGTCACAACCAAATGCATCAACTATTTCACTTCCATTTATACTTCATATTTGATAGTCCTAAGAACTCACAGGAGAAACTAAACTTAAAGCAAAATACTAATATGGAGAAAATAACTAATCTTAATAAATGAACTCCGCTAAACATCATAGGAAAAGAATACAGAGAGACGTTAGGTTACCTTTTTCCGCGCAGAAAAATGGAGACAGTGACGAAGCAGGCAAACCAGCTCCTCCAAACAAGCACGGATGCGAGCAACAGTAAAGAACCAAGCAAAATCTCTTATCGCGAACGAAACTGAAAAGAACATATGACAAAATGAGTTAGAAATTTTAAGCTTCGATCGAGAGTAAATCACTTCTACCTTGAAAGTATTTCTGTGTATTTTAGCCATTTGGCTTAAGCTATTTTTTTGTGTGTGTTTGGTTCAAGGAAAGATCCAAGTAAAAATCTCCAATTCAAAAATTACCAACCATTTTCTAAAAAAATCACCCCCTTTAACTGTGAACCAATAACGATTATATATCAAAGGGGGATTAGGGTTTTTGAAATAAACGGGGGAGGGGGAGCGGATGATATTTTTTGGACAAAAACCAAACCTATTCAAAATTCAAAACTCAAAATTTATCCCATTTAGGCTTAAAAACCTTTTCCAAAATCTTAGACCCCATTTCGTAAGAGGAAGGGGGATGGACTCTTAAGATGGATTCCCATGTCCTTGGCGTCGACGTGCATTCATCTCATGGTTGCAAGGATGAAAACAAAACTTGCTTTGCTGCTGCAAGTAAGAGTTGAGAGCGACATTTATAGAAGACGACAATGGCATCTGGTTTGCTTCGTTTTCACGCGTGTGTAAGCGAAGCACGCCGTTTCTCTAATTTGCTTTGATGCATTTTCTAGATCTCTTGATTTGTGAGGGGAGAATGGATGTGGGTTGGGTCAAGTGTGGAAAGAGTGGGCTGGGTGTTTTGAATTTGGAAAATGGGTTTGGGACGGTGGGCTGCTTGAATTTGCAAGACATGAGGGCCTAACATGATTTTGTTCAAAATAGGTTTAGGGAATATTGGCTATGAATTAAATTTTGACCGAATTGAGTGATACATTGCATTGAGAATTTAGCCAATGTATTTGGACTGTAGCCAAATTGAATTCATTTACTAAATTCGGTTAATGGTTAAATAAGAGGAAATAACATAAATTAATTAAGGAGCTTCTTAATCTTAACGAAATAAAATAATCGGTTAAGTTATAAACTAATTAATACAAAAGTGTAAGCTATTATATAACTAAACTAATTAGTTAAATATGTAAACAAAAAAAAATCTTTTAGAGATCATTTTTGAATATTTATAAAATATGATAATTAAACACGTAATTATGTAAAATATATACATTAGCCAAAAAATCGCAAAAGTTACAACTTATTTAATATAACTTGCCAGCTATTATTTTTTGAATTTACAAAATGAATAATTTTAAATTGTTTAAAATTGAAAAAGCTCGAGGAATAATCTTTATCCGTGAGGGTGAAAATTGGGTATCAACAAATGTCCCTCATTTTACTTGGATTGATGCAAAAAATTTAAGGAAAATGAAGTTGACGAAACCAATTTTGACCGACCTTATATTCATCTTTAGGAAAGGGATTTTGTACAAAATTTAGGAGTTAAAGTCGAACCCCAGAGATGGGTTACCTACATATCTCAGGCTATACGAGAATTTAGGTCACTATAGTTCGGTACGCTTGATTTAACACAGGATTATGAAAGATTTTAAAAGTTATCCCGATGCAGAATAATAAAGGGACCAGAATGCTCAGGAGTAATATTTAAGAGTGAATGTTGGAATACAACCGAGTTTTCAACATTGAACCCACCTACATATCCTTGTACCTCAGGAATCAAGCTGTTTGTAGTTCAACTTGATCGGTTGAAAAGGAAATCTACTATGATAGATAACCATTGGTTTAGGACAAATGACAAGATAAGTCGAGTATGAAAACGAGGTTTGTAACCACTTAGCCATGAATGTGACGCACTTCACCCATAACTAAGAACTTACACAGACATAATTTCCAAAGCTCTTGGTGTATGTCACTTCAATTTGATTGCTTCTTCCGGTAGATACAAAAATTTCCGCATGCAAAACTGAAACCAAGAAACCTACAGGCCTTAAGATAGGGGTGTGTTTGATTGTGGTGGAAGTCCCTCCTCTTCTCGCGTCTTAAGAGTTTGACACTCCTCTTTGGACTATGTCCCAGTTTGATGCTAAGAAAAAGTTTCACGTTGTGCTGCATACTTTTTTGTATTGTCCGCACCTGTGGTTTGTTTTTGAGAATTCATACTTCCGGATGCTCTCAACATAGACTGAGATAAAACTCATTAGCATAAAAATGCAATCCAAATGGAAGACAGTGTCTTTTACTGTGTTGACACTTAATTTCTTTCCTTCAACATTTGACGTCAACTCCATTGGGTTTAACATAAAAGCAAATAAAGCTTATATATTATATTTGCAATATAATCTTCAATGTACTCTTCTTTTGATATGAAGTAATAAGAAATAGATTGATGTAATAAGTTAATGGTTCTCTTGATGTCTTTTTTGCAAATGAAAATAATTATGACGATTCTTCATTAGTAAGATGACAATAATCCATTGGTAGGACGATGCTAATCCATTGGTAGGATAATGCTACTACATGATAAGAGAATGATAACACTACATCTATAGGATGATGATGCTGATGCTACATCGATAGGATGATGATTCTTTATTGATAGGATGACGATAACGATAGGACAATGAGGTTGCTCCATCGATAGGATGATGATGATGATACTCTATCGATAGGATGATGATTCTTCATTGATAGGATGACAATAATGTTGATCCACCGGTAGGATAAAATAGTGATCCATTGATATGATAATGTTGATCCATGTGTAACATAATAATAATTATCAATTGGTAGGATAATGCTAATGAATATCCGTTGGTGGGATGATATTTTTCCATTGATTAGATAATGATAATGATCCATTGATAGGATAACGATGATAAGTGTCCGTCGTGGGATGATATTGATCCATACATAGGATAATAATAATGATTCATTGGTAGGATGACGAAAATGAATATCCGTCGTGAGATGATATTGATCCATAGGTAGGATAATGATAATGATTCCTTGATAGGATAGTGCTGATTAATTTATAGGATAATAAAGATCAATTGATAGGATAACTATGATGAAGATGATAAATGTTTATCGGTAGGATGATGCAAATAATAATCTGTTGGTAAAAGGATGACGATACATTGGTAGGATAGTGATTATGATCCATTGGAAGGATAATGTTGATGAAAATCCATTGGTAGGATGATGATGATAAATATGCTAAAGATTCATTGATAGGATTATGTTTATCCGATGATAGGATGATGTCTATCAATATCTAGCAAAGATGATTCTTCACCAAGAAACATATATGATATTTTCCATATCTTCTTAGTGACACCATTGTCTTAATCGACAACACAAATAAAAATGACCCTCACTGTAGTGGTATCATCTCATTCGACAATACAATATAGATGACTCTCTTGATAGTAAGACTATCATGTCTAATAATATGGTGCAGATAACGTCCTCCAGGTATCTTTATCTGATGGATAAGAGTAAATTGTCTTTCGTCTATATTTTAAGTTATTTCATCTCTGAACATAGTTGCACGTTCATTATGGATTGCATGTTGGTGGGAATTGAAAGGAACAATGTTATTTCTATTCCAAAATTGTTGGCACAAGCAGCATAAAATCTTTACCACACAGAAAAAATTTACAATTTTGGGAGCTCTTCACCCTTTTGACTTCTCCATTATAAACCTGCATCCAAAGAAAAATTGTTAGTTTTAAAATGAATTGATCTGTGTTGATCGCTTCAATCATCTGCTCCTTGTCCTGCTATCTTCGGTTGATTTTTCTAATCTCCCATCTCTTGATAGGTAAGACAAAATATTTTTATTAAAAAAAATAATTGAAAAATGAAAGAAAGTTTTTATTAAAATTGGTTTTTCAGAAGGTAGTATTTAGGACAAAGTCATGCCAAGTGTCATGTCACATCAAGCTTAATAAAACTCTTTGAAGTTTATATATCGAGGTCTATCTTTTTACTTGTTGGAAATGTTCAAAGTTTCTCTAAACTGCCAATAAATCCTGTCAAAATTTTGAAGTCATCCTTAAAATTTCTGTCCTAATTTTCTGTCTTCGCTTATCTTTAACTGTTGGTGAGCAAATTACGGAATTTTTGAGAACTTCTCAAAAAATCTGTCCCAGTTGCAAATCTCAAAGTTACTTCAGTCTCGACTTTGTTGGAGGGATCTTATTCTTGAGAATTTTTGAGTCCTTCTCAAAAATTATATCCAGTTCTAGGTTAAAGAGAAATAGAAATCTTACGAGAGGTATGACCGAACCATTGTGGCGCCTTCGTATCCTGTTGAGGCAGAAATTAGGTCAAATGAAGCTCCCCAACAAAGTTTAACAATACTAATAAATTTACAAAGAAAGCAACCGAGTACATAAGGCCGCCTACGTATCTCATTCTTGAGAACTGAGGTCGAACATAGTTCAAATACAAAAGTAAACATTAAAAGGGGATAAAGGAGTGACCGAGGCCGACATAGGCCGCCTACATATATCATTCATGAGAATTCAGGTCATCCATAGTTCATTACAAAAGTAAATATCAAAAGGGGATAAAGGAGTGACCGAGGTCGACAAATGCGCCTACGTATCTCATTCTTGAGTAATTCAGGTCAGACGTAGTTCATATACAAAAAAAACATTACAAAGTGATAAAGGACTGACCGAGGAGGACATAGGTCGCCTACGTATCTCATTCTTGAGAATTCAGGTCAGACGTAGTTCATTACAAAAGGGATAGGGTTTAAAATAGAATGATTACAAGCAAATAACACGATTACAAGGAAATAATAGAAATATGAATGGGAACTTCACATATAATATCTCTGAGAAAATTTAAGTAGATCGACGACTTGTGAGATCTAATGTTTATGCTCGAATATGTGACACCATCAAACAAATGTATTGATGTGTTTGCTAAGCAAACTGATGAGTTTTTTATCAATGTTTTTGTCAATATAAGCACCAATTTAGATTTCTTTGGTGCATTCACCATTTCCCTAATTCACTATTCCAATTTTTTCTGGATTTGGCTTATCGTGACTCTCGAACTTTCTAAATTTCTCAACCCGATGTTTGGGTACCATGATCTTCTAATTGTAGTAATCAAATTCAATTGCATCTTACCCATTTTGTTCATTCAGCTTGTGACATGACAAGCAATTGACAGATTTGAAAATAATTTTACTGAAACAATAAAAAAATAGCAAATATAAGGCAAGTAAAGAAAATTTAAACATTAAAGGAGGTTTTCATTTGAAATAAGAAAATAAGCGCTTTGACGGAATATCATTTTTTAAATAAATATTATGAAGGAGATTAAAACATAGTGAGACAAAAATAGAGTAACAGATGGGTCTCGAGCCACATTCGAAACACCACAAATTTTGAAAATAACAAAGAAAATTGTCTTTCTTTACCAAGATGAGCAAGGAATCAAGAGTGGAGTTGATGTCCAATTAGGTGTTTGCTCATTTGCTTCACTCTTTAGTACGATTGGGGTCTCAATTGTCTCTTCAAGTAGAATTTCACTGTTTTTGCAAATTTTCGATTCTTTCCCCTAGACCATTTTTCTATGGAAAAGACTGATATGAGTGGAATAATGATTTTGAAAAAGCTTGATCGATCTTCTGCTTGTTTTGATCCTCTCTTGACACTAAAGAAATTTTTTGATAAGGTGTTATAATCTCAAATTCATATTTCATTCTTTTGGTTGGAGAGGCAACACCTTTATCAAGCTTTTCGAGGTTGGATGAGATTATAATGTTCTCCACATACAAATCTTCTTCGACTCTAATCACATTAATAGTCACCCTCCATGATTTAATATGGGGTTACTATTGACATTAGGAGTGGCAATTTGAAGATTGACGAGTTTTTAATCTATCAAGTCTTGAATTTTATGTTCCAAGTTGATAAAATCCTCATTAATATACCCAGCACCTCCTGAATGGTAAGCACAGTGAAGATAAAGTTTATAAATCTTGGAGTTGACATTGATATTTGTTCGATCAATTATTTGTATCAAGCCAGCTGATTTAAATCTCTCAAAAAGTTGTGCTCCGCTCTCAACTAAAGGGGTAAACACTCTAGAATATTTCTTCTAAAGATTTAGGCGAGGAGGATTTTACTTATTTCCTTGATGTACTTGATGTTAGTTTGGAAGAGTTTGGTGAATTGTTGTTTGCGTTTGAAGATTTTGCTTATGTGAAGGTTGGTAGCTACGAAGGGTACTTTGGTAGTATGGGGGTGGATTTTGGTAACTTGATTGGACATTTGAACAATTAACCGATGGATCTTGATAGTATGAATGGGTATTTTTGTAATGTGAAGGTGGAATTTGGTAAACAAAAGGTGGAATTTGATAACTCGGTGGTGGGGTTTTATAAATTGGTTGTGTATAACATGTTGGATATGAAGTTTGTTGAGCTCGAGGATAACCTTTGTAAGTTAAGGATTTTTGAAGTGTCTTTTTGCATCATATGCATAGGAAATGAAAGACACGTCATCTCCCTTGTTTTTCAACATTTCAGTTGAGGCGGAAACACGAGAAACATTTCGGGTTTTAAGCTAATCTTCGATTGCCTCACCTACTTTTACTATCCCCGCAAATTTTTCTCCAATGAGCAATATTATCCTGTCATAATACTCTGGCTCTTGAATGAGTATAAACACTTCAACGATCTCCTTCTCTGAAATAGGAGATCTAACCCTAGCGGCCTTTTTCCTAAACATATACGCATATAGACGATAACTTTCAGTGGATCTTTTATTAATTTTGTCCAAAGAATAGCTATCAGGACCAATCTCCACATTGTAGGCGAACAGTTCAAACAAATCTTTAGATAGTGCATTCCAGCTAGACCACTTCTTTATTTCATGCAAGGTAAACCTTTCCAAAGCTTCTCCATTCAAATTTCGGCTAAAAAGCCAGATTAATAAAGTTTCATTCCTCCAACTCCCACGAGTTGGTCACAGTCCGCTCATAGGTGCACCAAAAGATTCCATGTTCCTCCGATAGTGTCAAATTTTGGAATTTTAAACCCTTCTGGGGAGGTATGGATTTGGATTAATACATAAATTCTTGTAACTCAACCCATCAACTTCAGGAAAAATTTTGCAACTCTTTCATAGCTTTCCCGATCTCTTCTTTCATATTCAGCTTGACTACCACTTCTTTTGACCTCCACCATCTCATGTTCCTTAAACTGATCAACCTCGAAACAATCGGCATAAGTTTCATTTGGAATTGGGATTTGAAAAGTAGTCTTTTGAGGTATGGGTGGAGCAATGAAGGGATTCTTGGTATTTTGAGTGGCTTGATAATATTGGGGGAAAGTTTGAGGGTAGGTATTTTTGTTTTGATAATGGGGGAAGGTCTGAGCGTTGTTCGTATATTGGTTTTGAGAAAGATGGAAGGATTGAAGGTTGGTATCTTGAGGAATATGTGGTGCTTGACACGAAGTGGTGGCGTGATGGGGATTGGGGTAACTAAGTCAATGGTTAGAAGATTTTGAGCGGGGTTAGGGGGTAGGTTTTGAACTTGTTCTGCGCTTGGGGGAGGAAAGTTGAGTGGAGGTATTCTATCTCTTAGAGGGTTGAAGGATGAAATTAGATTAGACAAATCTTGAATTCTTTGCACTTCCACCATCATTTTGGCAATCTATTGCATCAACTGCATAATCAATTATTTTTTATTAGTGCCGTAGGTTGAGCCACGACATTTAAGGCAAATCTCATCATTGTTATCACCCATTTCTGCCTTTTTCTTTTTTCAAACTTTGATCGGGGAAGGAATTTTTGGGGCCTTAGATCTTGTGAAAGAAGGATGATCAACCAACTTTTCTGTTATGTCGTAATTTTACTATCTCTAGCAAAATCACTTTTAAAATGTTTCCAAGTATAAAACAATTTAAGAAAAGTACTTAGAAAGAGTTGTCATTAATTTTTTTAAACAAAATAAGAAAACTTAATTTAAAAAGATTTTAATAGATAAACTTTTAAAAAATTAGGGAAAATGAGTAAGAGGTTCTTATTTTTAAGAAGGTATTATCACATAAAGTAGCCGCTAACACGTGGTTATCCTACGATTTATGTTAAATATTTAACTAACTTTGACAAAAAAATTAATTAAGTGTACAAATGAAGCTTTTTTCGTTTTCTTTTTCGGAAAATGAAACTAATTTAATTATCAGAAAGTGGTCAAAACTTCTAAAAAAAAGGATTCGGATTAGCACTAAGAAAATAACATTAAGATTAACATTTAAAGACGAGATAAAAAATTTTACTTTTTTTTAAAAAATATATATTATGTAAGAATTTAATCCGAATAACTTCAGATATGATAGTTTAAATCAATTTGGTTAATTAAATCATGATAAATTATTTTAAATTAATGGATGAATAAGTAAAAGTTTTGACTAAATATTATTAAATGAAGTATAAAAATAAAATTGTATTAAAATAACTAACATAAAGAATGTAGCTCATCTTTTTGGGGAATAATAATTCTGAAGTTAGAGTTATAAAAAAACAATAAATAATCACAATTAAGTGCAAGAGGGGGGTGGGAGTTGAATTTGGGCCCCCTTTTAGGCCAGTTACGTTGGAATTTTGGGTTTTAACCCAATTCCCATTTTTGTATACACTTTTCATATTTCAATGTATACTAAATGTAAATAGCTTATTTTTCTTCTTTTCTAGACCTATTTCAATTTCTAATTTCTTAGGACATCGAGGAGGCTAACTCAAGAGGAACTCAACTCAACGAAATGTAGGGATGAAATCCTAAATGGACTCGGATAGAGTTTTCACATGCAAATAAATAGTAATAAGATTAGAATTATTATAATCAAAAATTAAATGAGAAACCAATGAACTATAAATTATTGTTAAAGTCTAAGACACAAAATAAAAATGATGTTGTTAAATAAATAAGCAAACTAAATAAGGAAATTTACTACATTTGATGGAACACAAGTATACAAAAAGACATTCTTTAATAAAAGAATCAATGTGGAACAAGTTGGATCATTATTTGATGTCAATTAAGATGCCAACACATGATTAAAGTAAAGTCAAGATAAAGGAAACAGTGGGGCATCTTTACATTAGAACTCTTAAACAGACTAGGAAAAATAAAAATAAAAAAATAATAATAACAACAATTAAAAAAAGTAGAACTAAAAATGACTAACAAAGAGCTCAAACCTTGAGATGTTAAAAACAACATGTTCAAACATGAAAGACAGGAAGAACATTTGTAGAAGAGGACGTGTTACCTTTTTTGGGGCAGCGACTTAGACAAACGAGCTGAGCGAATTCCACTTTGTGATCTTAATTCGAGGTAAAGAGAATAGGTACTAAATAAAACTAGCTCTTGATTATTCGTATGTTCGATAAAATAAACCTTTTTTTTAGAAGGTAAAAGCCTATCCACTCTAATCTCAAGGCTTCTTCACTCTTTAGACACCTTAAAACATGGGGGAGACGATGTCATTTACTGGGGAAGCTTGGGCGATTTGAAAATTCAATATCTTGAAGCGATAAGAAATAAAGTTGGCCATGGTACCAAATTTTCAACAGAAAAGAAAGGGAGAGGGGAAGAAGAGGACGTGATTTGCTGCGGGATTCTCGTGATTTGCAGGTCGCTTCACTGGATTTGCGGCGTAGACTTTCGGGGTCACATACAAGGAAGAAAATGTAGGGGCTGGGGTCGGTTTGGTATTGTTGTGTATTTATCTGCTTGTGAGAATTATAAGCTAAATTATTGTTGGGCCTTGGAATTTGATGGGTTGGTAATGGTTTTGAGAAGTTTATGGTGTTGGAAATTTGATTTAGGCCTTTAGGAAGTGACTCAATTTTTTTCTTCTTTAAAGTTGGAGCAAACAATTGACTAAAATTTGCTATTAAATAATGGGAATATTTTTATATAAATAAATAAATAATAATAATAATAATAATAAAATAATTTAAAAAATAATATAATAAAAAAGTGATTTAGTATAAGTTAATTAATGATCTTCTTAATTTTAACGAAAAAAAATAATTAACTATGAACCAATTACCCACAAATATAAATTATATATTTACTAAGCTATTTGTGGAAATAATTAAGAAAAAACTAAAAATATATTTTAGACGATTTCAAGTGTGAATATAATAATTACATACATGATTATATAGAATAGAAATTATTTTTTTAAAAAAAGATATTATAAAAATTATAAAAATGACAAATTACTTAAAATGACTTGAAAGACAGTTAAAATTTTATAAAGTTAATTATTTCATATCATTTGGAATGTAAGAAGTTTGATGATTAATTTATGTTGCATAGGGTAAAAATTGGGTGTCAACAACAACACCCTTCTTTGGGTAGGATCGATGAAAGAGGACCTAGCAAAAAAGATTGACGAATCCGATTTTGGCAGAACCAATTTCATCTTTAGGAAAGAGATTTTCATACAGACTTTAGCGATTATGACCGAAACCCAGATTCGGGTTTTCTAGATATGTAACGACCTGTTTAGTCGTTTTGAGCAGCAGATTTTATTTCTGAAAAAAAAAACTGTGTGAGTCGACGGAACCCACGACGGGCCGTCATGGACACGACGGGCCGTCGAGGGTGTCTCGTTCCAAAAGACTTAGACTTCTGAAA
>NC_028647.1:15983279-16013826 GCF_001406875.1 Solanum pennellii
GGGAAATAATAGATGTTGAATTTTAGAAGTTATTGAATTGTCTTTTATTAATGAGTTTAAGTCTTCCGCATTGCTTTATGTTGATATTAAATTGAAATGTTAAGGTTTAGATTAGTTGGTTCGCTCACATAGGAGGGTAAATGTGGGTGCCAGTCGCGGCTCGGTTTTGGGTCGTGACAAGATATCTCAGGCTATATGAGAATCGAGGACACTTGCAGTTCGATAGCTTAGGAATCAGGTTGTTTGTAGTTTAACTCGATGGGTTGAAAAGAAAATCTATGATGCAAGATAACCTTTGGTTCTGGAGAAGTGACAAACAGATCGAGTATGAAAAAGAGGCTTGCAACCTCTTAGACATGAATTCGGGGCTCTTCTCACCCATAATTAAGAACTTACATGGATATAATTTTCAAAGCTCTTGGTGTGTTGTCTTGGAAAGTTGCCTCCAGTGAGAGTAAAAAGTTTTCGGGATGGGAAATTGAAACCAATAAACCCAAAGAAAACACACATGCCTTTGATAGGGGTGTGGTTTGATTGTAGTGGAAATTTCTCCTCACCTCACGTCGTAAGAGTTTGATATTCCCCTTTGGACTATGTCCCAGTACGTTGCTAAGAAAAAAGTTCCATGTTGTGCTGCATCCTTTTTTATGTCGTTCGCACCTGTGCTTTGATTTGAGAATTTATCCTCTTGGATGATCTCGACAAAGATTAAGGTAAAACTCATTAGTTTAAAAATATAATCCAAATGTAGAGATAGCGTGTTTTACCTTGTTAGCACTTAACTGCTCTCCTTGATTGTTTGGCGTAAACTTCTTTAGTTTGACGTAAGCCAAATAAAGTTTATATCTTATACTTCACTATACTTTTTTTAATATCGGAGAAGTAAAATAGACTAATGTGATACGATGATGGTTCTCTTGATGATTTGAATATAATGTCTCTCTCAACATTTTGAAGATGTAATGCCCCTCTTTTTAAATATGATGATCTCTTGATATCCTTGCAAACCTGCATCCACATAAAATTTATTAGTTTTAAATGAACTAGTTTGTGTTGAATTCTTTGACTGTTTGGCTCTTCCTTTTGCTATCCTTTGTTGATTGCTTCTAGCTCCCCTACTTCTTGGTAGACATAAGATAGACCTATTTTTTGCACAAAATAATTGATAAATGTCTAAAGTTTTAAGAAAAATAATTTTTATTAAAATAATTTACTGAGGGTCACTTTCAAGTGTCATGTCACATTAAAGCTTAAGTTAACAACTCAGTTCAAGTTTCGATATATCCAACAAGTCCTTTTAAGCTGGGAAATATGAAGTTTTATTATTAATTTCTGATATATTAGGGTTCATGAGCGTCTGATCACGCTGAAGATTACTTGTCATTATCTCAGAACTTCTGAAAGTACTTGATAGAATTTTTAAGATCTTCTTTAAAATTCTTCCAGAATAAAATGTCCTGGCATTTCTAAGTCTTTGGTAGGAGGACTTGCGGAATTTTTTGAAATCTTCTCAAAAATTTTGCTCCACGGAAATGTCTTGTCATTTCTCAAATCTTGGTAGGAAGACTTGCCGAATTTTTGAGGTCCTATCAAAAATTCTGCCCCAGTTACCTTCTCTTAATGCCTGCCCAATCTTATTTTTGTTGAAGAAGAATATTTAGAATTTTTGAGCTCCTCTCAAAAATTCTGCCCCAGTTTCCATTATAAAGGGAAATGGATATTTTATAGGGTGTATGATCGAGCCGTTGTGGCGCCTACATATCCCATTGAGGAAGGAATCAGGTCAAACGTAGTTCCCCTTATTGGGAATAAAAAAGAAAGAAAATAAATTTTAATAAGAAAATGACCGAGGCCGACATAGGCCGCCTACGTATCTCATTTTTGAGAATTCTTGCCCAACGTAGTTCAATACAATGTTATAAGAACTTGACACAAGCAATTACAAACAAATGATAGGATTACAAAGAAAGTGATGAGAGAGAAACTAATCTTCAGACGTAATATCTTTTGAAAGCATCTGAGTTGATTGGTTTTGGCGAGTCCTGGCCATCCATGTTTGGCCGGATCAAGGCACCTCAAGATAACTGTTTACGAACCATGTATGTCCCTTGCCAATTTAGTGCAAATTTTCCCTTATTCTCATCTTGATGGAGGAAGATGCGTTTGAGGACCGATTGTCCTTCTTTAAATGTTTGAGATATTACTTTCTTGTTAAAAGCACGAATCATTCTCTGTTGATATAATTGTCCATAACAAACAACAGTCGTTATCTTTACATCAATTAAGGCTAAATGTGCAATTCGATTACGAATCTAATCAGTGTTGCTCAGTTTGTCTTCTTGAATGATCCTCAATGAAGGTATTTCAACTTCAGCGGGTATCACTGCTTCTATCCCATATACTAGCAAGTATGGAGTTGCTCCGATTGATGTTCTAACTGTTGTTCAGTATTTTAACAAAGCATATGGTAACATCTCATGCCAACCTCTGTGACAATCAACAATCTTTCTCAAAATCTTTTTGATGTTCTTATTGGTAGCTTCTACGGCTCCATACATCTGAGGACGATAAGCAGTTGAATTTCGGTGAGTAATCTTGAACTGCTCACATATATCCTTCATCAAAATGACTATTAAGGTTTGCACCATTGTCCATAGTAATGGAATCGGGTAGTCCAAATCGACATATAAGGTTGTTACGAACAAAATCAGCTAATGCCTTCTTCGTCACAGATTTATAAGAATTTGCTTCAACCCAATGGGTGAAGTAATCAATGGCAACCAAAATAAATCTCTTTCAATTAGAGGTGGTTGGCTCAATTGGGCCAATGACATCCATCCCCCAGGCCACGAATGTCCAAGGTGATGCTATAGCGTTAACTTGATGAGGGGGTACTCGGATCAAATCACCATGTACTTGCACAAATCTACAACAATCGTGGTCTATAGTCATCCAAAAATAACCGGCTCAAAGGTTCTTCTTTTCCAAGGTAAGTCCATTCATATAAGGTCCACAAACTCCAGCATATACTTCCTCAAGAAGTCTTGTAGCATCCACGGAATCTACGCACCTAAGGAGTTCTAAATCAGGAGTCCTCCTATAAAGGATTTTTCAACTTGGAAAGAAATTCGGGGTCAATCGACGTATTGCCTTCTTCTGATTGGATGTTGCATCTTCTGGATAAGTTCCAGTCTCCAAGTACTTCTTTATATCATAATACCAAGGCTTTCCATCTGGTTCTGCTTCGACATGAGAGTAATGAGATGGTAGTTCCTTTAAATCTATATCCAAAGGATTAATGTAATTCTTATTTGGATGATTGATCATAGAAGAAATAGTGGCAAGAGCGTTGGAAAATTAATTTGCAACCTTGGAGTGTGCATAAACTCTATCTTTCTCAATCTTTTGCACAATATTTGCAGCAGTTGTACATATGGTACAATCTTTTGATTCTTCACAGAGCATTCCCCATGAACCTGGTGAATTAACAAGCTTAAATCTCCGATTACCAGCAATTCTTTGACATTCAGGTCAATAGCTAACTTTATGCCAATAGTACAATCCTTGTACTCCGCCATATTATTGGTACAACACGGGGTAATGTTGACCGGATTCTGATATTAGAACCGCTTCAATTCCAGCTCCATTATAATTTACCGCTCCATCAAAAAATACTCTCCAACCAGGATGTGACTCAGAAATAATTTCTCCTATGAACAAGACATCTTCGTTAGGAAAGTATATTTTTAGTGGTTTATATTCTTCATTGATTGGATTTTCTGCAAGATGATCACCCAATGCTTGTACTTTTACCTCTTTTTGAGTAACATACACAATTCAAACTCGCTCAAAAGCATCTGCCATTTCGCCAGTTTTCCAGTCGGCATAGCTTTCTGGAAAATATACTTCAATGGATCGATTTTTTAAATAAGATATGTACTGTATGAAGACAAATAATGCCTCAACTTCTAGGCGATCCAAGTCAAAGCACAACATGTTCTTTCTAATAGAGTGTATCGAGCCTCATATGGAGTAAACTTCTTACTATGATAGTAGATCGCATGTTCCTTCTTTCTTTCTTCATCATGTTGTCCTAATACACATCTGAATGCATTCTCTCAGACGAACAAATATAGTAACAATGGACTTCTTTCTCGTGGAGGTATCAATATATGTGGTTTTGTCAAATAATATTTGGTAGTATCTAAAACTTTTTAACACTCTTCGTTCCACACTGTTAGTGCATATTTTTTCAAAAACATAAAGATAGAATCGCAAACCACCGTGGATTGAGCTATGAATCGACTGATGTAGTTCAATCTTCCAAGGAAACTCATAACTTTTTTCTTAGTCTTCGGAGGAGGTAAATCTTGAATCGCCTTGACTTTGGTAGGATCAAGATCAATGCCTCTTGTACTGACTATGAAACCCAATAATTTACTAGCTGGTACTCCAAAAGCACATTTAACAGGATTCAACTTCAAGTTGTATTGACGCACCTATAAAAAAAAACTTCCTCAAATAGGTCAAGTGATCTAAACTCTCGCGGGACTTGATAATTACGTCATCGAAATAAACTTCAATCTCCTTATAGACCATGTCATGAAAGATGACTGTCATGGCTCTCATGCATATGGCTCCAGCATTCTTAAGAACAAATAGCCTTACCTGGTAATGATAAACACCCCAAGGTGCAATGAAAGCTGTCTTTTCAGCATTTTTTTCATCCATCAGAATTTGATGATAACCAGCGAAGCAATCCACAAATGATTGCATTTCATGCTTAGCACAATTGTCGATGAGAATGTGGATAATTGGCAATGGAAAATTATATTTTGGACTGGCCTTATTGAGATCTCTATAGTCAAATTCTAATTTTACCATTTTTCTTAGGTACCGAACAATATTGGCTAACCAAGTTAGATAATTAGTAACCTCCACAACTTTGGCTTGAATATGTTTGGTAACTTCTTCTTTGATTCTCAAACTCAATTCTTGCTTGAACTTTCGAGCTTTTTGCTTTATTGGACTAAAATCTGGATTGATCAGCAACTTGTGATAAACAATATCTATGCTTATTTCATGCATATCATAATAGGACCAAGCAAATACATTGATGTACTGCTTAAGAAAACTGATGAGACCTTCTTTGTGATTTTATGTGAGATAGACACTGATCCTGGTTTCTCTAACACTTTTATCGTCTCCTAGATTTACGGTCTCAGTCTCTTCTATGTTAGGCTTCTCTTGATTCTCAAACTTCTTTAATTCTTCTGTGAGGTGTTCTAGGACCATAGTCTCTTCTCCTTATTCCTCGAACTCATTCTTATCTATCTCATATTTCTCACTCTGTTTAAGACATGACATGATATTGACACGTTTTAAATTATTTTTACTGAAATCATGAATAAGCCATTTCAGAAAAAATAAATAAATAAATTAAAAAAATAAGTAAGTTGTGAATAAATATATTTAAGCAATATATGAGGCTTTATTTAGATTAAAAGAAAGTACAAACTTTGACCATGACCATACGTGAATCTGCCTTTTGAAACATCACGAGGGAAATTAAAGCTTAAAGAGGTAAAACAACACAAAGGGTGGGTTTTAAGACTCACACAGACTACCACCAATTTTAAAAATAGCAAAATAAATGTCTTTGTCTACCAAGACGAGCGAGGAACCAGGAGTTATGTGGATGCCCAATTGGGCACTCGTTCCTCTGGTTTGGTATATCGAATGCCAGATGTCTCGATCATCTCCTAAAGTACAACATTAGATTCTTCAAAAAGATTCCCGATTCCCTCCCTTAGACCGTCATCTTTGTTATATTCTTGCACAGGAAAAGATTGGTACAAGTGAGGTACCGGTTTTGCTAACTCCCAATCAACCACCTTTTTACCCAAAGCTTCTATCTCATCATCTCCTATTGGGATGTATCCTAAGCCAAACCCTGAAACTTTTTTTGAACATTTGGATAGGCTTAGTGATACCTTGCAAAAATTTTCCCAACCCAAAACCAGGTTGAAATCCACTTCTCAACATTAATGTGTCTATCATCTTGTAAACAGAAGGCATAGGAGAATTTAAAGCCAATTCACCACCGGTAGCATTCACTATTTCCATTGTATAGAATCTAGAATCTCTAGTTAAATTATCAAATATCGGGCATAATCATTCGAATGTCTTCTTTCACTATGAATAACTACTTCATGATCATCCCACACAAACTTCATCAATTGGTGAAGGGTAGAGGGCACGACCCCAACCATATATATCCATGGTCTTCCGAGTAAAAGATTGTAGCTAGTAGTGATGTCCCTCACCTGAAACTCGACAATGAAATCTTTAGGTCCTACCTAAATGCCTAAACCAACAGCACCCAATGTTTCTCTTCGACCTCCGTCGAAGGCTCTCACATTGACTTGGTTCTGACAAATCTTCCCAATATCAAAATTCAATTGATTGAGGGTCGACAACGGCCTAATATGAAGGCTTGATCCGTCATTTATCAAAACAGAGTTCACAATCTTTTTTGTACACTTGATTGTGACGTGCAAAACTTTGTTATGCGTCACCCCTTCACAAGGCAACTCTTCATCGCTAAAACTAAGACGATGGCTTCCGATGAATTTGCTTAGCATGGCAGCAAGATTATCACTATTAGCCCTGCCAGTACGTGAGTCCCATTCAAAGCTTTTAACAAAGCATGTCTATGTTGTTGTGAACTCATCAATAATGCCCACGCAGAAATTTGAGCAGGCGTCTTCTCCAAAATTTTCACAATGGAATACTCTTTAGGTTGCATACTTCGCTAAAAAACCTCGATTTTAGCTTCAATGATTGGCATTTTCTGGTGGTTATTCTTGTTGCCTCCATGAGCCAATTCCTCTGGTTTGTAACATCTACCAGATTTAGTCATACCATGGGCGGTAGCAGTCTAGATCACAAACTCTTTCTTGGTATGACCTTCCTTTTGAATTGAAGTAAGATCTTGATGAGGTGACATAATCACAAATTCTTTCTGAGTAAGGCCCTTCTGTTGTCCGAAAACAAAAGCTTGATGGGGTGTTATTATCACAAATTTGGGCTTCTTGATTATGCTTATCAAGGCTACATCCTTCTCAGGACTGTCAATATTTGATGGTACTATCATCTTAGTTTCATCCCAAACCTCTTCTGTTTCAATCATATTAATAGTACCTCCCCTGTGATTTGGTAGAGGATTACTATGCACATTAGGAGAGGCAGTCTGGAGGGTGACCACCTTTTGATCAATTAAGTCTTGAATCTTATGCTTCAGGTTGATGCAATCTTTGGTGGTATGTCCGGCACTATTAGAGTGGTATGCACATATCTGATCAAATCTTAAGAATTTAGAGTTTGTGTTGACAGGTTTAGGTTCAATGGGATGAATCATGCCAGTAGCTTTTAATCCTTCGAACAACTTGGTTTGACTTTTAATGATTGGATTGAAAATTCTAGGAGGTTTCCTTTCAAAATTTGGACGAGGAAGTTCATAGTTATTTTGTGGAGGTGGAGGTATCTTGTGGTAATATAAAGGATTTTGGCAGGGAGGTATTTGTGTTTGGAATTATGGGTAAGGTTGAGTTTGGTAATTTGATTGTGGAGTTTGGTAGTTTGGAGGGGTATTTTGGTAATATGGAGCTGGGAGATTAGGAGGGGAGTTTGGAAATCTGATTGTACATAGAAGATTGGGTAGGGATTTGTGGAGCTGGGGGATAGACTTTGGAGGGTGAAGATTTTCTAGATCTAACCTTGAACGACCTTTTTGTCCTTCCATCAGACGCATGAGAAATAAAGGACACATACTCTCTTTTCTTCGTCAATAGTCCGGAAAATCCAACTTAGGATGATAAACGGGCAATCTTTCCGGTCTTAAGACCATCTTCAATAGTCTCACCTACTTTGATTATCTCAACAAATTTTTCTCCAATGAGAAACATCATTCGATCATACTATTCTGGTTCTTGGATGCGCAAAAATACTTCAGTGATCTCCTTTTAAGACATGGGAGGTTGAACTCTGGCATCCTCTTTTCTCCACCTATATGCATATTCATCATAGCTTTCTTGGATTTTTGCCTATCTTTTCCAAAGAGTATCGATATCTCTACAATATAAACAAATCTTTCAATAAAATCTTTAGTAAAAGCATTCCAACTAGACCATTTCTTCATGTCTTGGGAGGCGATCCATTTCAAGACTTCCCCATTCAAACTTCGGCTAAAGAGTCGTATAAAAATGCTCATTTTTCCCAACTCCTACAAGTTGGTCACAAACGCCCTTAAGTGAGCTAATGGGTTCCTAGTTCCTCCAGAAGTGTCAAATTTTGATACATTAAACCCCTCGGGGAGATCCAAGTTTGGTTGGATACACAAGTCTTCGTAGTTAAGTCCCATAACATCTGAAGTGTAATGAAGTTTTTTTATAACTTTCATAATTTCTTCCTTGATGTTCTGCTTAGTCATATCCTTTTTGACTCTCCACTTCTTTTCCTTTTCCTCATAGTGATCACGTTCAAGGTATGTAGTGTAGGGAACATATGGGTCTGTGAGGATTGGAATGTGGAAAGTGGCCTTTGGAGGAAGGGGTTGAGTTGTAGGTGGGTTTGAATTGTTTTGAAGAGTAGTTTGATACATGGAAAGGAATGCTTGAGAGTTGTTAAGAATTTAGGCTTTCAGAAGGATGAGGAATTCGGTAGGAAGAGCTTACATGATATTGGTTAGTTGTATTTAATTCGATGGTGGAAGGCTTTTGGACTGGATTAGTAGGTGAATTGTGTGGGAAATGTTCGGGTGTTGTATTAAGAGTATGGAAATGGAGTGGAGGTCGTTCATTGGTTAGAGGAGGAGTGTTGGCAGTGATAGCCAAATTTTCCAATTCCCGAGTCTTATGCATCTCAGCCCTCATTTCAGCAATTTGTTGTGCCAGTTGAGCAATCATCTCATTCTGCTCAGTAATGATAGGGTCTGTTACTGTGATCTCATTCAAACCAATGTCGTCACCATTTCTAGTCATCTTTTCTTTTCCTTTCGATAGATTTTGGCCTGGGAAGGAATATTTAGGGACTTTAGATCTTGTAAAGTAAGGATGCTCAGCCAAATTCTCAACACAGATTAGTTCTACTTACCTGATAAATCCAAAACAACTCAAAGGTAACTATGTTAGTTCTTGTTTCTAATGAGAAATGCAAAAAAGTTGATATAAGAATAAACACATAAAGTCATTTTTCTTCAAGCAGGTTAATCCGTGAATGTATTTTGGGTGAAAAGGAAGATTCAAATGGGAATATTTTGTTTGTTGGTTCATTTGAATGAATCAAGAAAGTCAACTTGTATGGATCCTCGTAAACTTCTTCCACTCATATCATTCATAACTGAAATCTTCAAAATCCTTCATTATTAAGGAAGAATAAAAAAAATTAAAAGATATGAACCGAGCCTTAAATAGGTAGCCTATGTATCTCTACAGGGAGTTCCGTCCTAACATGGTTTGAACTTTAGCAAGTCAACCTTCATGCGACGGACAAATAAAAATTTAGAAGATATTTAGAATTAAGGGTTTATACATTTCTTAGAAACTTGGGCAACACTTCAGGATTAATTTGGACGAACTTTGTTGCTGTAGATTTAAAATATGCTTAGGTTATGCTAAAAAACAAGAGTGGATTAATTTTGCCTTAGAAAAAATGACATAATCACAATATAAATAATTATATGAAGCAACACAAACAATTTATGCAAAAGGTAGGCTAAACGTCAAACATAACGTGATTATGATGGATTGATCCAAGCTATTAATTTATGACAATTCGAGTTTGTAAATCATAGACCCAAAGCTTCATTATATAATAAAAAAAGAGTACAATAAAGAAAGAACAAACAGAATTAAGGCTTTGCTTAAATGATTGTTGTTATCAATCAATCTAGTGGAACAAGTGAAGATGACTCTCCCACGTTTCCAGGCCATACTCCCGTATTATCCAAATATTGCATTATTTTTTCCATTTGAATCTACATTTCAGGAATGATCGCTTTGGTTTCAAGATAAGAATGTCTTATCCAAAGCATCGTCCCAATATCCTCAAAACCCTGTTCACCTTCTAGACTCGTGCTATTGCGGTCTCTCGTAGCCATACATGATATTCTGGAATCTCTATTTATGGTCAATTTCCTATATCGATCGTCAGAATATTATTCCATTAATAATGAATATCTCTACCTTTAGGGACATCAATGTTTGGTCCGAAGGAAATTTCAGAAATCCTAATGTTTTCTCGAAGAGGGATTACTTGTGCTTGAACAAACTGTTGAAGCACGCGCACCGGAGCATATGGATGGGGACCTTTCAACCCAATAATCTCAATATAGTAAAACTTATTGCATATTATATAAGCCAAGGAACATGAGAGTAATGGATATTTCTACTGAATTTGGTTACTGGTGCGGGAGGCTAGATATTCATACCAGTCATCGGTACCAACCAGAGACACAAACATTCTCATCCTGTCGTACAAACTGTCTGTATGATTTACATCACTAAGCATATGTCATCCATATTTTTCCACTGGTGAAAATTTTCCATTGCCCACATTTGTAAAAGAAAACTGCAACCTTCAAAGAAGTTTGATTCCCCTCTTTACATTTCTAAGAGCTCGAAATATTTCTGCTAAAATCATGGGAACAAGAGTAATTTCTTTTCCATTAACACCTTCAAAAAGTACTCGAGCCACAGAACATATGCAGGTGCTAATATGACCATGTTCTCATGGAAACACTAATGTCCCTAGTAAAGCCACAACAAATGTGATGGGACGTCTAGTTTGCCAATGAACATAAGTGCAAGACAATTCTTTTATGAACACTTTATAACTATTCGAGCGTCCATACCTTTCATATAAGTAATCCAAAGAAACCCAATTATGTTTGAAGAATCAAAGTTTCTTTTCATTTTTCAGCCCTAAGTAGCGAAGAAATTTCTTCCCTGATTGACTGTGTGGAACAATCTGACCTCTTCCTACTTTATACTTGTGAAATAATAGATTTCCTCCACTGTAGGTGTAATTTCAAAGTCTTAAAATGTGAACTCAACACGATCCGGATCCCAAAATTGAATTAGTGCTCTAATTACGTGTTTGTCTGGGTTGACTTTGAATAGCAAATGAGGTAACCCACCTTCTCGCGATACCTAGTGTTTCACTTGGATTCAAATTTTCCTACCATGCACTCAATATATGTGGGAAACACTCGACCATACTAATTTTAGGCACTCGGGGGACTGAATTCATCCTACAAAATAAAATAAACACATAATTTCTAAACTCACTATGTCAAAATTAGACTTGGATCCGTCTATCATTATCACGTTGCACAAAATATGCTCGTTGGTCATTCAGTCATGAAACCCGTCGACACAAAGGTGGACTTCTTAAATGTGGAATCAGTACCAAGAATCGTTCCACCTAAGGTATATGCATGCATGACTTAAATATAGGGGTGGTTCAGCTCTATCTTTTTTATGATTTGGCTTACTAGACACAAGGTTCCCAAGTAGACAACTCAAGTGAGGAGGCTACGCGGTCACACAGAAAAAAGATCCGGGGACCCCTTCATATGCCAACTCTCCTAACTTTTGGAATTTTGAAAGAAATTTTCGTGTGCGCAAAACACACCTCACGTGTACGTGTGATTCTGTCAATTTTCCAGAATTGGAGGAACTATGAACGAAATGACAGTTTATAAAGCAGTAACAAACAACTAATTTATATAAAACAGTAACAACTAAACATTTTTGATAAACAATAACAAATAAGCAGTTTATATCACAAAAGCATGAAAAATAAAGCATTCAACATGTAAAATGAGCAAGCAATTAAGCATATGCTAAAAAACATAATAATTAACCTAAGTTTGTTATGGTTAAAACATATTAATTCCCCTGCAGAGTCGCCATTTCTGTTATGCCATTTTACTATCTCTAGAAAAATCCGTTTTGAAATGTTTCCAAGTATTAAACAATTTAAGAAAAATACTTACAAAGACTCGCCACTTAATTTTTAAAAGAAATTAAGAAAACTTAATTTAAAAAGATTTTAACAGATAAACCTTTAAAAATTTAGTGAAAATGGGTAATAGGTTTTTATTTTTACTTTAAGAAGGTATTAGCACTTAAAGTAGCAGCTACACGCGGTTATCCTACGACTAATGTTAAATATTAAACTAACTTTGACAAAAATAGATTAAGGCTAAAAAAATAGATTTTTTTTGGGTTTTTTGTTAGAAAAATGAAACTAATTTAATTGTTTGAAAGTGATCAAAACTTTTTTTAAAAAAGGGTCCGGATTAGCACTAAAAAATGACATTAAGATTAACATTCAAAGACGAGATAAAATTTTTTTTTAAAAAGAGAATATATATTATATAAGAATTTAATCCGAATCACTTTAGATATGATAGTTTAAATCAATTTGGTTAATTAAGGCATGATAAATTATTTTAAATTAATTGATGAATAAATAAAAGTTTTGACTAAATATAATCAATTGAAGTATAAAAATAAAATTTTATTAAAATAAACTGACATAAAAAATATAGCTCATCTTTTTGGGGAATAATAATTCTAAAGTTAGAGTTTATAAACAAAACAATAAATAATCACAATTAAGTGCAAGGGGGAGAAGTTGAATTTCGGCCCCCTATCGGGGCAATTTCGCTGGAATTTTTGGGTTTTAACCCAATTCCCGTTTTTGTATACACTTGTCATATATGAGTGTATATTGTATGTACATAACCTATTTTTCTGCTTTCCGAGACCCGTTTCAGTTTTCAATTTCTCCGGACATCGAGGAGGCAAACTCAAGAGGAACTCAACTCAACGAAATGCAGGGATGAAATTCGAAATGGACTAGGATGGAGTTTTCACATGCAAATAAATAGTAATAAGATTAGAATTATTATAATCAATAATTCAACGAGAAACCAATGAACTATCAATTAATGTTAAAGTCTAAGACAGAAAATTAAAATAATGTCGTTAAATAAATAAGCAAACTAAAAAAGGAAATTTACTACATTTTATGGAAAGCAAGTATACAAAAAGACATTCTTTAATGAAGAATCAATGTGGGACAATTTGTATCATTATTTCTTGTCAATTAACATGACAACACATGATGAAGGTAAAGTCAAGATAAAGGAAAGAGCGGGCATGCACTTCGCATAAGAACTCTTAAGCAGACTAGGAAAAATAAAAATAAAAATTAAAATTAAAAAGAATAAAAAATAATAATAATACAAAAAATTAGAATTCCAAATGACTAACAAAGAGCTCAAATCTTGAGATGTTAAAAACAATATCTTCTAATACAAAAGACGGGAAGAGCATTTGTTGTAGAGGGCGCATTACTTTTGTTGGGGCAGCGACTGAGACAAACGAGTTGAGCAAATTCCACTTGGTGAGGTTTATTCTAGCAAAAGAGAATAGGTACTAAATAAAACTAGCTCTTGATTTTTCGTCTATTCGATAAAATAAACCTTTTTTTAAAAAAACATGGGGAAGATGAGGTCATTTATAGGGGTTGCTTGAGCGATTTGAAAATTCATAATCTTGAAGAGATAAGAAATGAAGTTGTCCTTGGTACCAAATTTTCAACAGAAAAGAAAGGGAGAGGGGAAGAAGAGGACGTGATTTGCTGCGGGATTCTCTTGATTTGCAGGTCGCGTCACTGGATTTGTGGCGTAGAGTTTCTGGGTTTCACACACAAGTAAGAAAATTTAGGGGGTGGGGTCGGTTTGGTATTGTTCTGTATGTATCTGCTTGTAAGAATTATAAGCTAGATTTTTGTTGGGCTTGGGAATATGATGGGCTGGTAATGGCTTTGAGTAGTTTATGGTGTTGGAAATTGAAATTAGGTCTTTAGGAAGTGACCCAATTTTTTTCTTCTTAAAATATGGGGTAAACAATTGACTAAAAATTGCTATTAAATAATGGGAATTTTTTTATAAAAAAATATAAAATAAAAATAAAATAATTAAAATAATAATAATAATAAGCAAGCTAATATAAATTAATTAATGAGCTTCTTAATTTTAACGAAATAAAATAATTAACTATGAACCAATTACTCACAAATATAATTTATATATTTACTAACTTATTTATGAAAATATTTAAGAAAAAAACTAAAAATAGTTTTAGACGATTTCAAGTATTAATATAATATATACATACAAAATTATATAGAATAGAGATTATTTTATTTGAAAAAAAAATTATAAAAATTATAAATATGACAAAATTACTTAAATGACTTGAATGATACTCAAAATTTTATAAAGTAAATTATTTCATATCATTTGGAATTTAAGAAGTTTGATGATTAATTTATGTTGCATAGGGTCAAAATTGGGTGTCAACATTATCAACACAGTTAAGTTCTAAATACCCGACAAATGAAAAAAAAAATTCAAAAGGACAATGTATTAGTGCCTGAAGGTGAGAAATAGTACGAGATATCACACATAGGGGTAACACATAAGAGTTGCTTTATTCATAGACAAACTGACCCACCAATATAGAGAAAAGGCTAAATATATAGAAATTTATCTACTTGACTTTGAAATTAGTTAATCAAAGATGTCGAATTGAGTCTAGAAAATGTTGATTGTATCTTTCACTATCGTACTTTGATTTTCGATTGAGATGTAACTCTAATTTCTTTGCCAAAGTTGGAATTTCTCAAAAATTTGGGAAAGGGCCTTGAAAGGCTGCCTATGTAACTCCCGAGGGAAAATTCATGTCCTACATAGTTCGACCCTTCCTTGACTTCGGATGAAAAATCAACCTTTTGTTAGATGGAGAGTAAGGATTTTAAAATGAAGTTCAAATTTAACGAGAAACTAAACACTCGAATTGTATTTGGACGCACTTTTGATAGTGACTTGATATTTATGCTGGTAGGTTCTAAAAGCGAATTGAAGAAGAGTGAGCTAGAATATCTCCAAATAAAGCAACATATTCACATAAGCAATTATAACACATAAACACATATTGTGCATAATTAACATATATGTTATCCTTTTATGCCAAGGATAGACCTAACGATTAGAGGGATGTATACGTCATTTGAAATAATTCATTGCCCCCAAAACCCAATTTTTACAAGTTTAATGAATAAAATTAATGGGAATACATAATAGAGAAATGTGATACAAATAATTAATCCCACGCAGGGGTATTACCCTAAACTAGGTCCTTGGAACTTGTTTCTTCTCACCTCCGAATGTCGACGCCTTTGGATGAAGTATAGCTTGTGAAGCTCTTTCTTAAACTATAATTTAGTTCTCACCCCATGGGATAATTAGTTTTCTCATAACGTATACATTCTTCAAATTTAAACAAATATATATGATAGTCAGTTTTGGTCGTGGGCCGTTTTGGATTTAATGGGCCTAACACGCCTTGGACGTTGGGTCATCTTAGACTAATGCTTACATTTGTATTTGGTTTTGCTATATCCTAATTTGATTAAGAGTAGTTTTGATTATAGTGAATAAGTGACAAAAGCGGACTACTAAGGCTGGGTCAGTTAACGACCGTTGACTATCAAGTAGCCAACTACATTCGTAAGGGTGCCCCGAGAATAATTTTGTTAGTGAACGACTGCGAACCCGCCTAACCGTCTTTTAAGAGAAAAATAAAATAATTGTCGTTCGACGTAATATGATGTCATGAGATGCAACAATTTTCATAATGTGATAAACAAAGAAAGTAGACAATTAATACACAAAGCCAAACAAGTTTGTTTTAAGGTTAGAACCATTCAATTCCCCAACAGACTCATCATGATGTTTTATTCAAGAAAATATAGTTTATTTTTTGAGAATGGTTTGGAGTCGCCACTTAGTTTTTAAGGAAAAACCTAGAAAACTGATTTTCAAAAGATCAAAACAGAAAATCATTTGAAAATATTTAACAGGGTTTGTGGGTTCCTATTAGTGTTTTAGGAGGGTTTTAAGGCATCTAAAGCACCCACTAATGTGATTTTCCGATAATTACTTTGTTTGGCTAAAAATATTTTAACTTAATTCTAATAAAAAATTATTTGGGAATCCCTTAAAAAGGTGAAATATCAACCTACTATCTAAGTAAGTTTTTACCTTGAAGAATTTATTATCTTTTTAAATCCATTTAGAGTTGATTAATTTAGATTAAATAGTTAAAACATAATGGCGTCTTGAAGAGAATTTGAATTTAACCCTAAGACTAACGACAATTAATAACCAACAAATAAGCTATAAAGTGAGTGAGAGAGAGAGTGTCCGTGTCCAAATTCGGTTTATGTCCATCTGGACCGGTATTTGGACCCATTTTGTTTTGGACCTTAAGCCCATTTGATTTGGTACATGTCCTAGAATTATAACAATACAACAGTGAAAAAAGAGAGAAGCTAAGACCCAAAAATAACCAAATACAAAATTTACGAAATGAATCTGGGCTTTTTGGCCCAAAATCTTCAAACATTTTGACCTGTTTTAAATTTTTCCGACTTTTGGATCTGTATGTCGATATTTAGGGACAGCGAATTCCAAAATAAGGAATTGAGCCTCTGTAATAGTGCAAGAATAAAACGTCCATTAGGACCTAGGGATATTTCACATGCAAACAAAATTGTCATAAAATGGACAACAAATCGTTATTCAGAGTGAGCAAATGTCAATTAAAGGGAAATGTATGCCATCATACTTCAATTATAAACAATGTGAATAAACTGAGCAGGCTTAAGAAAATCAAAGCAATAGTCAAGTTCGGGCAAATACAAAGCTTCAGGATTATATGAATATAATGCCTCATCCTAAAAATTCACACTCAGAAAATATGAAAGCCCACTACCGACTTGAAGACTTTTAATGAATCATGCATACTAAACAATAATTCAACAATAAGAGTAAAAAATGTAAACATTTTATAATCGTTATCAACAAAAATGGAAAAGGGGTCAACATTTTCTAGAGATGCTTCTCCCAATATGAACGGATATCACCAAACTAAAAAAAAAAGAATTATATGACGTTAAGTATAGCTAAAATCCCAGGACAACCCTCAATAACAAAAATTCAACTTTGTCATAACAAAGTAATATGCATAAACAATCGTTTCTTTTCAACCGATAATAACTCAAAGTAGCTAGGAATGATACATATTGTACTCCACACGCTTAAGAAAAGGCGGAACAAATTACATGACATTAATGCGAAGTTTCTTTTTATTAAAAAAACTTTGTACTAAACATATCACCAAAGAAAACGACACTAGTACAACAAGACAAAATAAGATGCAAACTTCATATTTTCCGCAACTTTAGGTAAGAAAATGAAGGCAAGAACATAAGTACTAGATTAAATGCACAAGACAGAGATGGCATTCGGGTTGCAAACATAACTACAACCTCATGAGACATTCTAACACTAATTTAGAATCTGCCAGCTCGTAGTCGAAATAATAAGGAGGTGACTAGAGCATGAGTTAATAGTGAAGAAAATTAGGCCAAAAACCAAACATTCAAAGTCACAACCAAATGAAGATCAACTATTTCAGTGTCGTTTATACTTCATATTTCATAGTCATAAGAACTCAAAGGAGAAACAAAACTTAAAGAAAAATACGAAAATGGAGAAAAGAAACTACTCTTAATAAATGGACTCCGTTAAACACCATAGGAACATAATGCAAGAAGACGTGAGGTTACCTTTTTCCAGGCAGCAAAATTGAGAAAATAACGAAGCAGGGAAACGAGCTCTTCCAATTAAGCACAAATGCGAACATCAGTAAAGATCCAATAAAAATCTCGAATCACGAAGAAAACTCAAAAGAAAAGACGACACAACGAGTTAGAAATTGGAAGCTATAATTGAGACTAAATCTCTTATACCTTGAAAGAATTTCAGTATGCTTTCGCCGTTTGGATTAAGCTATTTTGTTTGTGTGTGTGTGTTTTTTGTTCAAGGAAAGATGCAAGTAAAAATCTCCATTTCAAAACTTTTCGACCATTTTCTAAATAAATTTCTCCCTATAATATTGAACCAATAACGATTATATATATAATTTTGAAAAAGCCAAAACCAGACCTATTAAAAATTCAAAACTCCAAAAAATTTTCCATTTAGGCTAAACACCTTTTCCTAAAACTTCGAACCCATTCCGAAAGAGGAAAGGGAATGGACGCTTGGGATGGATTCCCACGCCCTTGGCGTCGACTTGCCTTCATCTCATGATTGCAAGAATGAAAACATAGTTTGCTTTGTTGTTGCAACTATGAGTTGAGAGCGATGTTTAGAGAAGATGACTTAGGCGTCTAGTTTGGTCCATTTTCATGGCGTATGTAGGCGAAGGATGCCATTTCTCTGATTTGTTGTGACGCATTTTTTTGATCTCCTCATTTGTGAAGAAAGAATGGAAGTGGGCCGGGTCAAGTGGGGAAAGAGTGGTCTGGGTATTTCGAATTTGGAAAAGGGATCGGGAAATGGGTTTTGGACGGTGGGCTGCTGGAATTTGCAAGTCAAGGGCCCAACATTGTTTTTTCTGAAATTGGTTTAGGTAATATTGTCTAATGAATTGCAATTTTGATCGAATTGAGTGGTCAATTGCATTACTAATTCAACCAATGAATTAAGAGTGTGGGCAATTGAATTCATTTACTAAATTTGGCTAGTTGTTAAATAAGACGAATTAACATAAATTAATCAAGGAGCTTCTTAATCTTAACGAATTAAAATAATCGATTTAGTTATTAACTAATTAATACAAAAGTGTAAGATATTATATAACTAACTAAGTAGTAAAATATTTAAACAAAACAAAATCTTTTGGATATGATTTTTGAATATTTACAAAATATGATAATTAAACACATAATTATGTAAAACATATACATTAGCTAAAATTCGCATAAGTTACAACTTATAAATACAACTTGCCAGCTATTTTTTCGAATTTACAAAACTAATTCTTTTAAATTCTTTTAAATTGAAGAAGCTTGGGGATTAATCTTTACCCGAAAGGGTCAAAATTGGTTGTCAACAATATAAAATCGAGCATAATTTCCATCCACGAGACCCCTTCTATGGACCATAGATCATTCTACGAACCGTGGAATAGGTATGGGGACACTGAATTTGTTTTCCAAGTGTGAAACCATGGAAGTGAATTACGGCCTTTGGCCAAATTGAGGGTTTCCATGAACCGTAGGTCATCCTAAGGACCCTACATCCCCACTGTCGATGACCAATGTAGTTACTATCTAAATCTTTTATGTTTTTGTTTTTAATCGTTCCTAGTTCTAAAATTATTTCAAGGGTATAATTGGGTTATTTTGGTACTAATAAATCTTTCACAAGTACTAAGGCACCCAAGAAACAACTAATCTACGCAAAATGAGGCCAATCTAAATTGGTCACCCTAACTCTGAAGCTAATCAATGAAGACATCGACAAAGAGAAAGATCCAGCTATACGTGCCTCCTAACATACAAACTTCCCCTACTTTAGCAAGGACCACTAGAGGGACCCCTCGAAAGGTGAATCTCGATGTAGTCATTTTCTCCTAGTCTGATGAAGAGCACACACTGACCGGGTCACCAACTGGATCAATCTCTTATTTTGAGGATGAATCAATCTCCGAATTCAAATCTAACCAGGCTTCAGGCCCTGATTCTAACCAGGCTTCAAGGTCTGCCACTCATTTATCCACGGTTCCAGTGCTAATGATTAAGCAGCTCCTCTGATGAGGTAGCCAACTTTTAGGACACCCAGTCCACCAAAACTCTAAACCTAATATGGTAGGTGGGGAATCGAACTTCTGGTACGTGAAGGAGAAATCATAGATATAATGAGATGCTAAAATTCTCTTCTCTATATATAAGATGGCCCAGACTATAATGAAGAAGTGTCGAGTTCTTATAGGGAGCCTTCATACAATGTGGAAATCTACCGGTTGTAGAAACACAAGTGTAAATGGATGTATCGTGACCTAGGGACGTAAGGTGAGGAGATTGTGCAGAAGTTTTATGTCTCCTATGCTGCCACTCTCCGCGGGTCTTCATAAGAAGGCCAAGCCAATAGCCCAAGACCCGCTCAAATCGACCATATCTGAGGTATCTCATTAAACATCTCCCATGACACCAAAGCCGGTTCCTATACGGCCTTAACTCCTGAAACATGTGGGCTAAAAACACGACATATTTTTATTACAGATAGAACATCGTCAAAATGGGAACCTTCTTAAGGGTGTCATAGCAAAGAAAGGCCGTCATATCATGGCTTTCCAAACACATGGCATTGGAGGGAAAGAGAGCTGATAGGTTTCTACACCCAAATTAGGCATCAAGAAGGCCACACATACTTTCATGGCCAAGTTCTTTTGGCTTTTGATCAGATACAGAGTATAGCCCAGTTAGGCCGACAACATGGTCATTTGGAATAGAAAATTCATGGTAGTTTTAATGGTCACATGGGTTGAGATAGATTTTGTCAAATTTATATTGCCGTAAATACATGTAAGAGCGTTCAAGACCACTACCACTTATCCCTCCCTATGTATAGATTTTCAGCTTTGCAGGGATGTCGGAGTGCCTATTTGGCACTGTGATAAATTGGTTCTTGGCATGGAGACATTGGACATAAGGCTCATTCTATATAAGGTGAATGTGGAAGCACCTCAGAGGGGAACACACCTACAAATAATCCACTAGTTTCGTCCTCCCATACCGCAAGTTAGGATCTGAGCTCATCAAGAGCCAACCCTTTTTCCGGAACCACGATGGTACCATTGGCACGAGTACAGAAGTTAGAGAATAATATGGACACATAGTTTCACCATATCAAGCGTTGAATGCGATAGTGTATTGCAGAATCTAAGGAGTGCGTAGAATAAAAGTTGGAGGCCTCCATGGATCATAAGATCTTAGTTACTCATAAGCGTCTCAATGCTTTCGAGGTTCCAGTTCTAGAGTGGACAACCCCCAGTATTGGCATGTTCTCCATGCAGACCGAGTTGGCCAGTCTCTGGGCCAATATGTATTCCATCTTTGCCACACTTGTTGTTGATCCATATGTGGCACTCTTCGAACTTGGCGATGATTCAATTCTTGGTGCCCTATTGAGTGGAGACGAGCAACCCGAGTCCGCACCTTCCAAATGGAAGAAGCACCATTCGAGTAGATAACATGAACGCGCGGAGGCAGAAGAAGCCGACAAGGAGCTGCACTGGAATGAGAAAAAGGGCTAAGAAAAATTCCATTCGAGATTAGAAGATGAGGGAGTCCAAAATTCGTGAGATGATGGTTGCGGCCTCAACTTCTTTGCCCAGTATTAAGGTTCTACGTAACACGGCGGAGGATGTTAGCACTTCTGAGAGTGATGTAACCATTACTCCGATCATTACTGAAGTTGTGACACCTTGAGATGCGGGCACTATTGAGGTTGATCCCAATACTGCTGAAGTGGGAACTGCGAAACCAGACCCACCCTCCTGTTGGTGAGTCTTTGGTGCTAAGTGACACAGGTTATGTTCACCCGAATACATTACTTTTTACCATTTTTGAGTGTATTGGAGACAATTGTACTGATTTTTGTTGGAGGTTGGTTGAATGGATTGTGAGTGATACGGTGAATCCTTACGAACACAACTCACAACCCTCTGTTGGGGTTTTCTTGCATGTGTTCTTTTTCCCCAAGAGGCCGCTTAATTTCTATTGAACCTACATATTTAGGAATAAATCGTGTGTATAGAATCATGATAACGAATGAAGCATGATGTTATAGTTTTGTTGAAAAATGATACCCATCAAAAATTTGATAAATATGTGCTAAAAGTTATAGACTAGCATAAGTTGAATGTGTTGGCTCTAAGCATGACATGATAATGATCCAACAGGCTTTCATGATCTAGCTAGAACTTATACTTGGTAAACGAATAATCTAGTAATGAAACTATGTGCCAAGAGAGTGTAAGAATTGTTGATGATTCAAGTAGTGTGTGCCAATCTAGAACTTGCCTAGTTAGTCCTGCAAAGATAATCCACTCTAAAATCTACAAAGTAATCATATGTCGTTGTTCTAAACAGTCCACCAAATACCTAAATGAATCCAACAAAATGATATGAATGTTCCCTTTGATCCAAATACGTTGAGACTTAATGATTCCACTTCTTTCAAAACCCCTAATTCACCTTCCCATAATCTACTGTATTGCCCCCCGTCCCTCCTTAAACATGTGCACCTTAACTTAGGCCAAAAGCCTATGTTGAGGGTGGGTAATGCAAAAGTGACCTCAAATATTGTCCCTGATCCGATATCGGGTATTGTACACCTCATTTAATGGAAAATCCATAAGTTGAGTTATGATTCGGATCCTAGTTACATATATCTGCATCATAAGATGATACAAGCCAACTGGTATACGTACATTGAATGTATGAATATGTTAGTTGGATAGCTAAAACAACATAGGCTTGAAAGAGATTGTGAAGCACACACACACACACATACACACACACACACACATACACACACACACACACACACACACACACACACACACACACACACATATATATATATATATATATGTATGTATATTGATGCGACCTAGCAAACGACCCTTAAAATCATACATAATGGTTTAAATTCAAATTTAGAAATTATAAAATATCTTAAAAGAAATTATAAATACAGAACATATTAATCATGTTTTTCGAAAAATTCTACAAAAATTTTTTATATTACTTATTAATAGTGTCTTTACATGACATTTTTATCTTGAACTTGAATGCGGATACAATCATGAAAAAAGTTAGATCTCCTCTTTTGAGGCATTTTAACTGTAGAGGCAACATTTTTGGAGTAAAAATCTCCAAAAAGGTTGACTGGAAATGTAAACAAACTTGCATAAAAATTGAGTATAATGATGAAAAATCCGTAATATGAACAATGCAAAACATAAATGATGAATTGAAAACAAATTAAAAGAAATCTAAAAAGCCAATCAAAATTACATTAATTAAATTAAAAATTTGATGAAGTAATGTATACCTGATCGTTTATCGACAGAGAAAATTCTTGAATTAATACATACATTTTTTTGAAGAATCAAATTTTGAATAACTTTTATTTGAAGAATGAAAAAAATATGGGAACTTGAAAGGTGGAAAGCTTTTAAGAGAATAACGTGAAAAGGGGAGAAACGTGAAAAATGAAAGAGAGAATATTGTATTTGTTTTTTATTTTAAACTTTTTATTGGTTAGAGTTTGGTCGAATTATGGAATCTTTTAATTGATAAAATAAAATAACAAAAATATTAAAATATGAATAAAAATTATTTTTGAAAATATTGTTATGATGTTTGAAGCAAATATTTTAAACTGTTGTTATTTTGACTAAATATGTTATGTATTATGATTATATAATGAGAAGATGGTCTAAAAAAAACCCAACATATACCCAAAATATCAACTACATACTCCAACTTCACGGGTGTCCCATTACCCACCTAAACTATATTTTCTTATCTATTTTCTACCCACCTAAGTGCTGACCTCAACACATAAATCAAATAAGTCATCTTGCATGATTCCATGCGCTGGGACCCCCACCTTGAAACTCTTGTTTCTTGTTTTTCTCCCTTTTCTTGCTCCCCCCCCCAATGTCCCTCCTAAATTGAAAGAACAACTAAATAACAAAGAAAAATCAAAACCCTCTTTTCTCAAGTTCATATCATTCTCCACTTTTGGTAATCACCAAAAAATTGTCAACTCCATTTTATAGTTTATCAAGTGATATCATCAAAAGGTTAGTTCTTTATCCCTTAGTTTGGAGTTTGTAATATATCCCTAGGATTTCTGTTGATTCGTGAAATTACGAGCATTATTGTGTGAAAACTTATGTATAGTTTATGATTATAGTGTTAGGTGTTCATCTACACCAGATTATACCACGATTTTCATGAAATTTGGTTTTTACTTTCTCGTCTAAGTCGCCTAATCTTGTATTCGTCTCGTCTTAGTATAATGTTCATCGATTGTGCTATTTATATTCTTCTTAGTGTTATGTCATAGAGAAGCTTCTAGTTTGCTATTGTGTTGTATTTATGTTCATAGATTATGTTCATAGAGAAGCTAACTACTGTGTTATTTTGTTAGTTTTCTACTGTGTCGTATAATATTCATATTTAAGTACTTTTCTATTTTTTTGATTACCCTAAGATTAGAGTATATCGATAATTACTACTCTATTTTTTAAATTGTCTTCAGGTAAGTGATGAGTGAGTTTACTTTGACTACTCTAAGGTGGTACCATGGTTGTTTGTTAGATTTAAGTAGTGGGGAACCAATATATAATGGTGGAAAAGTTACAGAATTTTTGGATGTTGATGTAGATAGAATGTCATATTTTGAGTTGAAAGACTATATTAGAGAATTGGGATATAGTGCAACTTGCACCTTTAGTATTAAAGCACCTAACTATGGCATTTTGGTAGATGTTGATAATGATAACGATATTTTAGACATGATGTGTTTCTTGGAAGATGGGGATGAAGTGGAGTATTTGTTAGGCATTTCGTTGATGAGGCAATTTTATGGGGCCCATGTTAATAGAAAATGGTATTCATGTGGATATGGGAAAATCTTGTGCAGATTTTTATGCAAGGCCTAGTAAAAGTGAAAACTTTAACTTTTGGATAGGTGAAGACCATTTAAATAGTGAAGACCCTACTGTTACTTTTTCAACCTCACATCCTTTTAGTACCACACCTCCTTTCAATTGCTACTGCAGATGGTGCTAGTGATGATGAAATAGATGTTTGTCATGCTGGACCTGATTGATAAGAAGAAGTAAAGTGTTCTGATTATTCAAATGAGGATAGTGTTGAGTCTGAAGCTGAATAAGTTGGAGATGATGATGAGGAAGAGTATGGTAGTGATGTACATGAGGAGGTTAGGGAGTTGAGGGCTTAAGAGAGAAGTTTTCAAAGGAGGAAAAGAAGGGAAAGAGTAGCAGTTGAAAATGAAGAGGTACGAGTAGGTGAAGCTAGATCAGGTCTAGGTTTCGATGAAATTGAAACAGGTAAAGTAAGTCATGAAAGAAGGGTAGGAGGAGATGAGCCTTACTTTGCAAGTTCTGATGAGGGCAATTTTTAGTTAGAGGAATATGAGTGTTGTAATGATGATGAACATGAATCTGGTAGATCAACAAGGGTAAATTTTTCAAGAAAGAGGAATTCAAAACCTCAAAAAATCATTCATGATCCTACAACAAAGAAAGTTGCGTGGGAGTTAGGCATGTTGTTTAAGGATGTGAAAGAATTTAGTCAAGCAGTAACTAAATATGCAGTTAGAAGGAGTGTTCAAGTGGAGAAGTGGGTGAATGAGCCAAAGAAAGTTAAAGTTAGATGCAAAGGTGGTTGTCCATGACTTTTGTATGGATGTCTTGACAAGAGACAAATAATTTCATGATAAAAACTTTTACTCCAAAGCATACTTGCAACAAGACATCTAGAAATTACTTGTGCAATGCAAAGTTTTCATCTGAAGCCATTCGATAAAGAACAACAGAGCAACCAAACATAAGAGTCTTCAAGTTACAGGAGTTGATTAGGAAAAAGTTTTAACTTCATGTTGGCAAGACTACTGTGGAAAAAGCAAGAGCTGATGTGTTGAAAGATATAATTGGTCATTATGTTGTGGAATTTGGAAGGATACTTGACTACAAGGATGAATTGTTGAGGACCAATCCAGGGAGCAGTTGTATTGTAAAAGCTGGTGAACCTGATGCAGAAGGCAAATCAATATTTCAGAGTTTTTACATTTATTTTGATGCTTTAAAGAAGGAATGGATACATTATAGGAAGTACATAGGCTTAGATGGTTGTTTTCTTAAAGGAGTTTGTAAAGGCCAACTGTTAGTTGTTGTGGCCAGGATGTTAACAACCAGATGTTGCCACTTGCTTTGGTAGTAGTGGAAAAGGAGAACAATCACACATGGACCATGTTTGTGAAATGCATAAGGGATGATTTGGGACTTGGAGATGGTTAAGGTCTCACATTGATTACAGACATGCAAAAGGTATGTGAACTTATATTTTATAATTTTCAAATTTTATAGGTAATTTGTGACCTAATCAACATCTATTGCAGGGAATGTCAGTAGCAATTACAAATGTACTTTCTAAGTGTGAACATAAAATGTGTGATAGACATATATTAGCTAAGTAGGCTAAGTATTGGAGGGGTCTTCAATGAAGACAACAATTTTGGAAGATAGCTAAGAGTACATTTGAGTCTCAATTAAGGAATAACATAGAGAAGATGAAGTTGTTAGGTCCAGAAAAAATGATGGATAACTTAATGTACTATAACATTAATTTTTGGTGCAATGTTTACTTCAATACTGAAGTAAAGTGTGACTCTATAGACAAAAACATGTCTGAGTGTTTTAATTCATGGATCTTGGCTGCTAGACACAAGACCATCATTACTATGCTTAAAGAAATAAGAGTGAAGATGATACATGAATAGGCAGTTTAAGGGAGTTTCCTAGTACTTCGAAGTGTAATTTCTCTCCAATGTCTTTTAAGGTTTTAGAGGAGAACATTAGTAGGTCTATGGAATGTACCATTGAATTTAATGGAGCTTCTGGATTTGAAGTGAAAGAAGGGATTTGTCAACACAAAGTGGATATTGCTAGGAGAACCTGTAGTTGTAAGGTGTGGCAGTTAAGGGGCATACCATGTGGACATGATGTAGTTGCATTATACTTTAAGAAGTTCTCTTTATTGTGTAATGACCCAGACGGTCTTTTTTGTAAAATTATTATTTTTAACCCTCCCGATAGTTTCCTGAATTATTTCTAATCAGCCCGTGAAATTGGTATTAGAATTTTTAAATATTCACTAACTATATCTATTTAATTAATAAATATTTCTTAATTAAATAATTAAT
Organism: Solanum pennellii; assembly: GCF_001406875.1. Lineage (NCBI taxonomy): Eukaryota > Viridiplantae > Streptophyta > Magnoliopsida > Solanales > Solanaceae > Solanum > Solanum pennellii. The sequence continues at coordinate 16,010,296 of NC_028647.1, forward strand.
TTAATTGATGTCTAATGAGTTAAATTCATAAATATTTTAAAAACCCTATACCACTTAAGTCATGGACTGAATGAAATTAAAAGATGTTTCTGAAGTTTCGATTAACAAAAAGAGCCACCGCTTGACAGTTGGCCATATACCATCCAAAGCAATGGCAGCGTTTGCCTAGAAGAGTATTAATGCACCTCAATATATAAAATTGTGTGTATGGAATGAATTTATATCATTGCTGTTATTATAATGGCATATATATATATATATATATAGAGAGAGAGAGAGAGAGAGAGAGAGAGAGAGAGTACATTAATGGCTACCAACTTAAATTTGAATTGAGAAATTGACGTCAATTATTACTCCTAATAAGAAAATAAATATTGGCTTACCAAGTGCTACGTATTGTTGAAAGAGTTTTGTTCCATGTGGAGCTTGCAGGTGAGGAGTTGTTCTCCTTGGCATAAGAGATTCCACCACTAGTTTCGTAACCACTGGTTCTCATATGCATTAGTTCTTATTTTATTAAAACATTAGCATTCAAGTTTTGATATATCAGTATATTCATATATGTAATTAAACCGTGGAAGTATTTTATTATGCGGAGATCATCAAAATAAATGGTATTGAAAATTATTGAGACTAAAACCCAGGCTTGAAATTTTAAAAACATAAGAGTTGACATGTCAGAAAAAAAAGGAGATTGATTGATTATAAATTTGAGCAAAATTTTGGGTCTAAGTTAGACATATAATGGTATGGGTGTTGCCAATTTCGAGATCTTATTGTTAATATGTGCTTGGATAGATTACATTAATTGGGATGCTTTATGAAATTGGAAGGCTCAAGTCATGGAGTGATAGTTCGACTATTTGAGGCAAGTGAATTTCTAAACCCTTGCTAAGTGTATGAAATGCGTGTATTTCCTTGTGGTTTATGTTTGGGAGTAATGGGACTTGGTAATGGGTTGACTTGTCTACATTAATTTATACTAATGATGAAACAAAGGGTAATAAGAGGCAATGTGAATAATTTCTTTTGCGTTATGTGTTCATTATAAAGAATGGTGTGAAAAGCTTGTTGAGTCATTGTTGATGTTATTGTGAATTGTGCATTGTTATGAAAGTGGTCATATCCTCTTTATTTGTGTGAACATGTTCTTTGCATTATTTTAAGGCATGGTTGTGACAAGTGTTATGCACATTGAGAAGGAAGGAGAACTTAAAGAGGATGTACCATTTCGAGGGATGTATCGCGCGCCGCGATGGATACTATATTTCGAGGGACGTATCGCGCTCCGCGATGGTTACTATAATCGAGGGTTGTATCATGCGCGGCTACAGATGCATGGAAAGATATGTCCCCCGTAGGTCTCTAACTGAGAGACAACGGGTGTGTATCACTAGTTCAGACATGTATCATTATACTTGACATTGCATTCCATTGCATTACACATACTTATCATTAGTGAACTTAATATTGTGTTTTGCTGATCTTGTGATTGCCTTTCTGCGAAATTTTTCATTGATGAATACTGAGCTTGTTATTGAGGATATGTAATTTGTTGAATTGTTATTGTTGAGGGTATGTAATTTGTTGAAGAGTTGTTATTGAGGATATGTTATTTTTTGAATAGTTGTTGTTGAGAATATGTAATTTGATAAAGTGTTGTTGTGGAGGATATGTAATTTGTCTAAGTTTTATTGTTGATGTAATTGCTATGTAAACTGTGAGCTGTTAGGTTGGACTAATTTGTATGCAAGTTGTAGTTGTGGAGGTTCGGTTGGGGGTGGTTGGAGTACCCACATTTTATCCCCTTAGCTTGTGTTTAGAGGGTTACTTGCTGAGTACCGTGTGGTTTGGTACTCACCCCTTGCTTCTACAATGTTTTTGTAGGTTACTAGCCCGGACATTTATGATACATTCTCTTCTTTTCCGAGGCTTCCTGGATATTTGTGAGGTAGTTGTTGGTCATCTCAGCATACCTCCTTAGTCCTCTTTATGATTTTGTTCTATATAGAAACAATATCATATGAGACTTATATTTTCTTTTGTTTCAATTGTAATACTACTTGTACACGTTAAACTAAGTTTTGGGGGTACTTCAAAGTAACTTATAAATTTTCCGCATTTTATTGTAATGATTGTGTTTTAGGCTGACTTGTCTTGGTGGGATAAGACGGGAGCCATCACGAACAATTTTGAGTCGTGACAAAATTGTATCAGAGCTTTAGGTTCATAGGTCTCACGTGTGTACAAGTCGAGTCTAAATAGAGTCTCGAGGATTTGTACGGAGACGTCTGTACTTATCTTCGAGAGGCTATGGTGACTTTTAAGAAAATCTTTATTTTTTGGATATCTTTCGTGCGTACTAGGTCCTATTTGATTCTTGTCTCTTCACTCCATTCACTCTTATTTTTGTGATGACTCGTGCATAGTTCCTTGTGTGAATAGTTGACGTGTCGTGTATTAGTTTGATGTTAGATCTGACATTAAGGGGGAAATTACATACTTATGAAACAAATGTGTGATCATATTTGAAGGGATTTAGTAAGGTTAGTTATCATAGTAAAAAAAGAAATAATAGTACTTATCTGGTATAAACAATATCTGGAAGGGTTCAATAATTAAATTTTAAATATTTGAAGAGTTGGCTAGATAATAAATAGTGTAACGTTATAAAATACATTTGAAATAGTAGTCATACCATTAATGGGTTGCTTAGCGAATGATGTTGCATCAATTAAGGTCATATTCTCTTCTGTGGTTTCACAGATTGAGTGTTAACAAAAAAAAAGTCATGATACGACTAGTACAATGATACTAATAGTTAACTGGTTAGAATTATGGAGTGTCTTACTTTTGTTATCGACCTGCCCTACGAAAGAATACATATAGCTTGGGCTATATATGGAGCGAATTTGATAATATTTTAAAAGTTATTCGATAGGTAAAAATGTTTGGTCTATTTTGGTACAATCTTCCCGATAGGTATGATCTGTTCTAGTGGTGGATTTAACAAACTCCACAATGTGGCACTAGTTGTATATGGAAATGGATACATTGATGTTAAGTGCAAATACTAACTACTTGAGGAGTAATCTATTGTATTACATGCTCATATAATAATATTTGGTGTTAATTTAACATTTGATAAACCAACCAGGTTGTTACAACAGATGTTTGGGGTTAAGATGTGTGTATAAGGAAGATTTTAGTTGTGGATCGTTGATACGATATGAATGTGTTAAGTTGAGAAGTTGTCACGACCCAAAACCGGGGCCGCGACTGGCACCCATAATTTCCCTCCTATGTGAGCGAACCAACCAATCTAACCCTTATCATTTGAACATATATCAACAGAAAATAATGCGGAAGACTTAAACTCATTAAATAAAACAAATCAACATCTATTAATTCCCCAAAATCTGGAAGTCATCATCACAAGAACATCTATCTCAAACTTACTAAACTAAGAATGTCTAAGAACAAAAATAACTAAAAAGCTAGTCCATGCCGGAAGTTCAAGGCATCAAGACT
>NC_028647.1:16025712-16036328 GCF_001406875.1 Solanum pennellii
TCCCTTAAAACGTGTAAAGAAATCCGATTCTGCCTGGGATTTGCGCAACCTGTGACGGCCCGTCATGCCTGCGACGGTCCGTCACGCAGGTCGTCGCAACCTCCTAAAATCCAAGTGGACTGTGACGGCCCGTCACACCTGTGACGGTCCGTCCTGCACCTCCGTCCTGACGGTCAGAGACTCGTTTCCCGTACCAATTTCTCAAGAGTTGAAGTGTTTTGCAACGGGAGCTTACGACGGCTCGTCGTGGATGTGACGGCACGTCCTGCAGGTCCGTCACAAATTACAGAGAGTCGATTTTCAGTACCCAATTTCAGAATTTCTAAGTATGCTGAAACGAGACATCTGTGACGGGCCGTCGTGCCTATGACGGTCCGTCGTGATGTCCGTAATCTTCAGCCAATTTTCCAGAATTAAAATCTGCTGCTCAAAACGACTAAACAGGTCGTTACAGAAGTGTATCCTGAAATTTTAAATATGGACCGATGATTTCATTTTAATGTCCGAGGGAATAAATATATATCATATTTACAAGCTTATGGATAAAAGAAGTCTCAAGATATACTTATGTGAAGGTAATTGAAGATTTTAGTAAGGAAATGAACATGAGATGGGGCTAGTTTGATTTTTGTTGGTATAACTGGATTTAAGGTGTCATATTGGTGAAATGGTTGACTTCGTGATAATGAAAAGAGTTAATTGGGCATAATGGTAATAAGAGTTCGTGATGGATTGTGAATGAGATGCAACTGTATGATAAGAATGGTTGCTTAAATGAGTTTTGTATTATAATGATGACTTATGACTATCTAAGTTTATGGTTTTTTTTTATTGATTAGTAGTTTGATTTTTGGAAAGTTGTATGAGGTGTTGGGACACCACTCAAATAGAATTGAAATGAGCTATAGCCTTAACAGAAAGAATCAGTGATAGGCTATATAACCTTCAGGAGGAGGAAAGAACAAGGATATTTAGTCAGATTGTAAGGGTCAAAGATGTATCTTCAGAGGAATTTGGAGAATTGGGTTCAAAGACAAGTGATTTTACCTGTTTCTCCCTGATTGTGACATTATATAGTGTTACAAGATCAATAGATTGGTTAAAAAAAACAAATATTGGATAGAACTTGAGAAAGGAGTGTACGGACGTTCAACTAAAGTATGATGATTAGTTCTTTTGTGGTTTTGAGTTTGGTAAGGAGTATGATAAGATTTTCAGAAAAAGATATGGTAGGGTCAATGAATAGGCGATCAATGATAAGCTAAAATACGTTAAGTCAAATTTATTTTAATAGTATGAGCTAGTGTTGTCAGATAATGGGATTTATGGTTGGGATCAAAATTCAAGTTTACATGGTGAGTTTAGATTTGTGATAGGTGTATCTTCTCAAGGAATGAATTGGTAAGGTAAGAAATGATCGATCACATTGAGTATGAAGAATTTAGAAGGACTTAAGATTTGAGTAGTACATTTGGTTACTTTTGATTGTTATACCTAAGGTTTCCCATATTGTTGGCCAAAAATATAAGACTGGTAAGTGAGTTAGCAAAAAGGAAAAAAATTATGGTGTATTGAAGAGTTAAAGTTATTTGAAATTTTAGTCATGGAAAGATTATAAGAAAGGCAAAGGAACAATAAGACCTCTCGTACAAACACTGGATTCGGAGGTGATGGTTGTAGTGATTTTGACTTTGAGTTTAGATATGACTATGAGATCTGAAGTAGTTCGCACCTAATTACTATGGGTTTATTATTAACTTTTCTACAGATTAAGTTTTGGTTGGGTTACAATAAATGACGTGTGGAAGATTATATATGGTTATGTCCAGCTAGATTGTTCAAAATGTGATCGGTAACAAATGGATGTTAAATAGCGTGGACCTAAAATTTTACATGGTTAATGAGGATTGGAGGGATTAAAAGTACTTTGTTGATGAGACAAAAGAGATTGTTATATGTGTTACATAGGCATTTGATGGTGAGTAGAGGTTATGAGATTATAGTATACATAAATATTGGAGTGATCAAGGGTTTCTTGGAGTTATTGCATGAGGTAAATAATGGTATAGCTGGTGGTTTAAAATGGTATGTGAAAGTTTAGGTGAACTTGACATTAAGTGTGACTTAATTATTTTACAATGGTGGAGAAATATAGATTCGAAATTAGTGTTATTTGTCTTGGATGTGACTTATATCTATCATGTTATTCTTAAATGGAAAAAGAAAGCGCCATAGTTTGAAAATTTTTAGAGGCGATAATGTGTGTTTTGAAAATTTTTAGAGGCGATAATGTGTGTGTTAAGAAGACAAGATACTAGTGGCGGTTTGAGAGTAAGGTAAATAGATGGTGTTGCTATGATGTTTGTTAGCATTAAGAGTGTTGAATTTAGTGGAGTCTTATGAGAGTATGTGAAGTTTTATAAGTCGAGTATGTGTAAGATTATAATAGATATCAGACTGGTTGGTTTTGGATGGCTAAAAATTAAGGGATGTAGTAAGATCAATGGAAATATTCAATATGGATATTATTGAAGAAGTATTTAGTTTTATTTGACCTTGGTTCTATACATCTTTATGTGATTACCTTTTTCATTTTAAACATGGTTTAGAGTATGATTCACTACATATGCTCATGTGTATTCTACAACTACGGGTGAATCCCGAGTGGTGGATCAGATGTATTGATCCTTTTATGTCCTCTTGACAGAATAGGATCCTTTGGCGGACTTAATAATTTCATTGATGGAATATTTAGAATTGTTTAGGATAGTTGAAGAATATTAGTGGTTCTACACACAGAACATTGTTTAAGAAAATTCCAGAAGTACTACCATGGATACTTACTTACAGTTGTAAAAGTCCTAATATTCATCTAGTCGGGGAGATCACATTCTATCTATGTGTAAATGAATGCATGGAAATAGGTCTAATTTTGTTGTTCTAGAGGGCCGTCTACAATAATAATAGTTACTAATCAACGATTATGGTAGTGAGGTTATGTATAGTTGTCGTATTGTTCGATGGGTGATTACTTGATAAATTTCTTCTTTGAATTGGATAAGTTTGATTCTCCCTTGATGAGTATCCGTTGTGTAATGATAAGATTTTTATAGCTTAAGCTTGTGAAAAAATATGTTGTGATCATGAAACCTTGATAAGATTTTTCATGGATTGAACATTATGAGTGTGTGGGGTTGGTCAAAAGTCACTTCGGGTTGCGGACGGTATCGATTCAAAATGTTATCCTTGTTATGTGAGAAAAACATTTGTCATGATAGTTGTGTTATGGTCCAATGAGCTTCCGTTATGATTGGGTTCATGGGATTAGTTTATGGCTTAAAAATCACTCTTGATTTGGAGATCTTTCGAAGTTCGATTGGAAAGTTCAGTTCTTAGTATTTGATCTTGAAGATATGATCTTAAAGAGAGGCCCACTTAGAGGGATTAACACTGACTGATAGGTCATATCTTAAGCTTTTTGTAACGTTGGTTATTCGTTTTTTGCTTCTTGTGTATGTTCGAGGACGAACACGATTTTTAGTGGTGGATAATGTAATCACCCGGACGGTCATTTTTGTAGATTTTTGTAAAATTTTTATTTTTAACCATCCCAATAGTTTCCTGAATTATTTTTAATCAGCCCGTGAAATTGGTTTGAGATTTTTTAACTATTCACTAACTATATCTATTTAATTAATAAATATTTCTTAATTAACTAATTGATTTAATTGATGGCTAATAAGTTAAATTCATAAATTTTTTAAAAACCCTATACCACTTAAGATATGTACGAAATGAAATTAAAAGATGTTTCGATTAACAAAAAGACCTGCCGCTTGACAGTTGCCATATACCATCCAAAGCAATTGTTGTGTTTGTCAGGTAAGTATTAATGCACCTCAATATATAAAATTGTGTGTAGGGAATGATGTTATATCATTGTTGTTATTATAATGGTGAATATATATATATATATATATATATATATATATATATTTATTTATTTATTTATTTATTTATTTATTTATTTATTATTATAAGGTAGCCTTCATTCAATAGAATACCATCCTAAAAGAGAATCATTACTCGGAAATACAATGACTCTATCCTTCCGAAAAAGTCCTCATCCTCTGGAGGCCAAGCCGAGTCGGTGGGTTGGTCTGGGTGGAGTACATTAATGGCTACCAACATAAATTTGAATTGTGAAATAAAGGTCAATTATTACGGCTAATAAGAAAATAAATATTGGCTTACCAAGTGCTACATATTGTTGTAAGAGTTTTGTTACATGTGGAGCTTGCAGGTGAGGAGTTGTTCTCCATGGCTAAAGCGATTCCACCACTGGTTTCGTAACCAGTGGTTCTTATATGTATTTGTTCTTATTTTAGTAAAACATCAGAATTCAAGTTTTGATATATTAGTATATTAATATATGTAATTAAACTGTTGAAGTATTGTATTGTGCGGAGATCATCAAAATAAATGTTATTGAAAATTATTGAGACTAAAACCTAGGCTTAAAATTTGAAAAACATAAGAGTTGACATGTTAGCAAGAAAAAAGAGATTGATTGATTATTAATTTGAGCAAAATTTTGGGTCTAAGATAGACATATAATGGTATGGATGTTGGTAATTTCGAGATATTATTGTTAATATGTGCTTGGATAGATTACATTGATTAGGATGCTTTATGAAATTGGAAGGCTCAAGTCATGGAGTGATTGTTCGACAATTTGAGGCAAGTTAATTTCTAAACCCTTGCTAAGTGTATGAAATGCGTGTATTTCCCTGTGGTATATGTTTGGGAGTAATGGGACTTGGTGATGGGTTGACTTGTCTACATTGATAAATACTAATGATGAAACAAAGGGTAATAAGAGGCAATGTGAATAATTGCTTTTGCGTTGTGTGTTCATAATAAAGAATTGTGTGAAAAGCTTTTTGAGTCATTCTTGATGTTGTTGTGAATCGTGCAGTGTTATGAATGTGGTCATATCCTCTTTATTTGTGTGAACATGTCATTTGCATTATTTTAAGGCATGGTTGTGACAAGTGCTATGTGCATTGAGAAAGAAGGAGAACTTAAAGAGGATGTACCATTTCGAGGGACGTATCACGCACCGCGATGGATACTATATTTCGAGGGACGTATTGCGCACCACGATGGTTACTATTATCGAGTGTCATGCCATGCGCCGCGATAGATGCATGGATGGATATGTCCTCCATGGGTCCCGGACTGAGAGACAGCGGTGTGTATCAATGGGTCAGACATGCATCATTATACTTGACATTGCATTCCATTGCATTACACATACTTACCATTAGTGAACTTGATATTCTGTTTTGCTGTACTTGCGATTGCCTTTTTGCGTAATTTGTGATTGATGAATACTGAGCTTGTTATTGAGGATATGTCATTTGTTGAATTGTTGTTGTTAAGGGTATGTAATTTTTTGAAGTGTTGTTATCGAGGATATGTAATTTTTTGAATAGTTGTTGTTGAGGATATGTAATTTGTTAAAGTGTTGTTGTGGAGGATATGTAATTTGTCTAAGTTTTATTGTTGATCTACGTGCTATGTAAACTGTGAGCTGTAAGGTTGCGCTGATTTGTATGCAAGTTGTAGTTGTGGAGGTTCGGTTGGGGGTGGTAGGAGTACCCACATTTTATACCCTTAGCTTGTGTTTAGAGGGTTACTTGTTGAGTACAGTGTGGTTTGGTATTCACCCCCTGCTTCTACAATTTTTTCGTACGTTACTAGCACGGACCTTTATGTTACATTCTCTTCTTTTCCAAGGCTTCCTGGAGATTTGTGAGGTAGTTTTTGGTCATCTCACCATACCTCCTTACTCCTTTTTATGATTTTGTTCTAGTCGAGAAACAATATCATATGAGACTTATATTTTCTTTTCATTCAATTTTAATACTTTAGAGGCTTGTACACGTGACAACTATGTTTCGGGGGTACTTATAAGTAACTTATAAATTTTCCGCATTTTATTGTAATGATTGAGTGTTAGGCTGACTTGTCTTGGTGGGATAAGACAGGTGCCATCACGAACAATTTTGGGTCGTGACATTATGATCATATAGACAACAGCTACAGCAAGGACACTTATTGGAGAACTTATGCCACTGTTATTGAACCACTCACAGACATGGAGATGTGGCCAGTTTCTACTAACCACTATTGAGCCCCCAGAAATCACAAACATGCCTCGTAGGCCACCTAAGGCTAGAAGGAACGAAGCTGGAGAAACTAAGAAATCAGGGAAGCTTCCTAGGATTGGACTTGTAATAATATGCAGTTTATATGGTGTCAGAGGCCATATCAGGTGACGGTGTCCTAAAAGAGAAGGTGTTGAATCATCAACAAGACAAAGTGCACCATCACCTACTACATTAGTAAGGGCAGAACCAACAGGTTCATGCAGGGGAAGAGGCAAACCAAAGATAATATTTGAACTTTTTTCAGTTCTTCTTACTTTATGACTTACTTTTTCTCTTATATATATGGAGAACACTATCAATACCATCAGAAGGTGAGCCTCAGTAAAAAGGGGAAGAGGAAGACCCAAAAAAGATCATAAGTAACATCTAGTTCACCTCCCCTACCTACTGCACCTACTGATTTTCGTACATCCTCTTCTGATCCTCCTACTTATCATGCATCATCTTCAATAGCTGGTACCACTAAAAGAGGAAGAGGTAAGGGCAGGGGAAACATCTTTTGAGAAAAGACCAAGACACATGGGAATGAGTGTGTTACAAGCTTCAAATGGCTTCAAAGTCGTGAATGTGAGTCTTTGATTTATGTTTACAGCTTAATCCTAGTTTAATTAAACATTTTAAATATTGATATAGTTCTAATTTTACTATTGCCTGGCATGCCAAGTAGTAAAATCTACTCTACTCGACAAGCAAGAGTGACAAGATCATGTGATGTAACTGGTGACATTGGTTATACACCAAGTAATACAACAAGCTGTAATGGAATGGCAAAGCAGCAATCTCAACAAACAAGCTTCAAGAGCTTACAGAGAAGCAAAGAAAGAAGACAATGGGAAGTAGTTCAATTCAAAATGACACTTCTTCATAATCAAAGATGCCATGAAAATTGTAGTGATGTTGATGTATTTATGCTCTTTTAAATTAATGACCTGCTATTTTGGATTTTTGTTACTAAATTTTGCCTTATGTGAGGCCTTATGAACATGACTTTTATTTTGGTAAATTCTGCCTTCTGTGAGGCATTATATTGGTAAATTTTGGCTTATGTGAGGCTCTTATGAATGAATGTTTATTTTGTGTTTTAAAATTGTTGTTGTGTTGTCTATCAAACTGTAGTGGTGTTATTCAGGTGTGCTTAGATATCTTGTGTTGGTTAATGTGTTTTGGATGAAGTGTTGCATATTAATTGAAACTTCAATTGACATCATTGATACAAGAGATCTCTACATACAAAATGACACACATACATTGACAATTTTACTTAAACACAACAACAACAAATCAAAGAGAACTCCAAATATGCTGGACTTTAACTACTGGTTGCTTATGAACATAGCAACAACACAGATCAAAATACAGAAAACTATCTTCCTATTGAACCTTCTACTAAGTCTCCTCTCCAATAACAAATTAGAGTTCCTCAAGTTGTCAATATGAACCTGTCTAATACATAATTGTTACCCCTACTCATTGATTTTGTTCACCAATCTTGGAAGTATAAAACTGGATCTTGGATCCACTTCTTCTTTGTCCCTCCATCGAAAAAATTTGCAATTTTTAGACTGAAAAGATCCAAATAAGTACATTAGCATCGTCAAAATAAAATTTAGCAAGAATACAAGAGAAAAAACACATGCACTATATCATGGGCAAGACCAAAATCTTCTTCCCGAATTTAATTTCGACCAAGTAGTTTGCAAATTCAGCAAAATTCCATATTTGGATTTCACTACAACGTTGAGCATTGGGTCTGATCCATCCATACAAAGCGTATTCAAGTTTTCATTTTCCATTTTTAATGAATTTAAATAAAATTCAAAATTCTAGTTAGATACCTAAATAAGAAATTAGAGCAGATTACAAACCCTAAATTCAAGATTTGAATTAAAGCTGAACATTACCAACTAAAATCTACTTCATTTTGAGAAAAAATCGTGAATTTCTTACAAAAGAAACAAGGATTAATGGTGGGGGAAGAAGAAGTAATGGTTATTTAAAACTGGGGAAGATGACCGTTGGACAATGAGGAATTTTCGTCAAATTTTGCTTCTAACACGCCTAGAGGAGGTGACAACACCTCCGATGACAGGTCAGAACTTGGGTGGGTAGAAAATAGATAAAAATATAGTTTAGGTGGGTAATTGGACACCCGTAAAGATGGAGAGTGTAGTTGGGATTTCGGGTATAGGTTTGGGTTTTTTTAGACCATTTTCTATTATATAGTTAACATAGAAAGCGTATAATCTTGTGAAATAGAAAGTTATTTAATACCTCTCTTTGGCCAAGAAATACAATTGCAATATGTTTTTTAGACTTTTTTTCTATTTATTTTTATTAATATGCTATACAAAAAATATTAATACTGTCACTCATTTAACTCTTTTAATTGTACTAAATATTTAAATTCTCTAATATAAAAATCAGTGTGCTTTTATTTTTATTATTCCCACAATGTTGTATTAACATAATGTAAAATCTTGTAACTCGAAATAGCGAAGAATAAGATAGAAAACTAAAAATAATCGCTTTTGGAAAGAAAGTGAAAAATGTGAAAATTTTCCTATGTTTAGGAAGTGAGTTTTGGAAATTTCCAAACAACCATAAGTGCTCGCTTAGGATAAGTTAGAGGTATTTGTTGATATGGTTGGAAAGCCCTTGTAGAGATATTTTAAACACCGTGAGTTTGGCATTTTTGATATCGTATGAGGGAGATATGCCTATCAGAAGTTGGGTTGTTGGATTGAGGAATGTCTCAAATCAAATTTAAGGAAGGGAAAACTAGTCTATTCTCCAATTAATTTAATCTTTATTTTTAGAGATTTATTTGGGTTAAGAATAAGTTTTAGCTCGGATTAGAAAATTAAATTTACGTTTAGGGCTTGGAGAAGAGAAAAGAGAAGAAAGAAAAGGGAGAAAGACCAAGGTTTCACAAAGAACGCCAAGAAGTTTCGAGTGGAATTCGTCGGGGGTAATCCCTATTAAGGTATGTGAGATCTTTCGTGTTGAGTTAATTCTTCCGCACACCAATCTTGTTTCAATTTAGTGGTTTTATAGTTGTTTAAAATTAATTGATTACAAGTGAATTCTTAATGAATGTTGTCGAATCCCTATTTGATTGAGTAGTTTGAATGCCCTTTGATGTTTATTCATAGTTTCCATTTTATGTTCAAGTTAGATCTGCTGGGTAATAAAGGTATTGATGATACTAAGGGTTTGGGAAAACAACTAGGCAGGTTTCGGGGATTTCGCGATGAAAGACGAAGAGAAGTTCGTCAGCCACACCAGGGCAGCACCAGGCACGGCACGCCCCATTTGCGTCTGGGTCTTGGGGAGGCGCACCTGGAGTGCACCAAGATGAGGCCTCAGACCAAATGGCGCGGCGTTCCCCAAACGATCCTGAATCGTTTTTTTTGCCCAGTTTTTGTAGTTTAGCCTTTTTAAGTTATTCTAAGGTAAATTAACACCTCGCACTAATTTTAATTACCTCAAATAATTTATGAACACCTAGAAATCATCAAAGAATACAAAATATAAACTTTAATCCATAACTCAACTCAAGGAAAGTTAAATCAAAGTCAAAGAAGTTATAGTCAAGTCTAAAGTTAAGAAGTAAGTCAAAGCAAAGATCTTAAAGATTTTCAAGAGTCTTTACTAAACGTTTTAATTTCGTTTTAAGGCTGAAGTTTCAAGTTAAAGTAAAGAGTAACAAGTTGATGTCTTTCCTTCAAAGAAATATAAGTGAACTAAGACTCAAGTTTTTAAGTTATGCAAAGAGTAAGTTGATTTCATTTCTCAAAAGTTATAAGGGAACTACGTATTCCCTTAAAGTTTATAAATGTTTTCACATTTAAATTAAAAGGAAACTAAGATTTTCCAATAGAGACTTGAACAGGAGAAAGGAATATTGATTCCAACAGAGCTTTTAAAGTTAAGTGTTGAGAAATTATTTCAAATTAAAGAAAGGAAGTTGTTTTAAAAGCTTGAGCTAAAGTATATACTGGGTGTAGTATTGAGCATCGATGTGGAGATGAGAGTTCATATTAACTTAAGTATGCATGAAAATCATGTGGTCATCGTGGGTATTAAGGGGTCATACTTTATACATAATCACGTAAGTTAAGCTAGTGGATCCACTAAGTTTAGGAGTTCTATGCGACGATAAAGTATAGGACAAGTCTAGAAGTATGGTCATGACATTGTATCACACCACTTAGGCTCATAGTGGTGGTTGTCGGTTAGAGAATCTCCTACAGAAACTATATTACTCCATATATATAAGTAAATTTGAGTTTGTTATTGCATTTTCTTTAACGAACTAAATGTTTTCATTATTTTACAAGTTTATATATATATATATATATATATATATATATATATATA
>NC_028647.1:16036506-16048074 GCF_001406875.1 Solanum pennellii
ATATATATATATATATTTTGTCACGACCGGAATCTAGACCCAGACAGGACAGGCGTCATTGACCTTTCAGAGTTCGCAGACAAGCCTACATACGTCATCTTTACATCATCTACTTTAATTTTTTGTGGAAAATTTGAACTTTTTGTTATTTAACATTCGTATAAGACATTCTACTTAAACTCATAAATGTTCACAATCAACCAACTATCATTAAGATCATCAAATGGAAGAAATAGTTCATAGCTACATTAAATGTGTACTTGCCAAAACGGTACCAATAGAAAATCTGAAATGAATTGGGAAATGAAACACTAGTGGAACATGCTCTACTAGCTAAGGCCTAAATCTAACATAGATAATAAGAGTAGACAGCCTCGAAAGCATGAGGGCCTACTGAGTTTGGATAGCTGTAACGTTGTACCGTACGATCTAACGTCCACTTGTGCCTGCATCTAAAAATAGATAATTGTACGGAATTAGTACACACTTGTACTAAGTATGGGTATATGAAAGCACACACCAAGGACATGCATGAGAAACAATAGTTCTTTCCTAACAACATGATTTATGGAAAGTCAAGTCAGTATACTTGCCAATTTGGATTAGGAAAGTCAATGGACCTGCCAAATTTGGATTTGGAAAGTCATGCCATCAGTGTAATATGCATCATAAAACTTATCATTTTGCAAACAGCACATAACATATTTCACGTATCATATCAAGTAGTTCATATCATTCTTTCATATGCCATGAGACCTTGGAATCATGGACTTTATGTTAGGACTTCCCAAAATAAGGGCTCAACATATGGGACCTCAACTAGGGAGCCTTCTATAGCAAACACAGAGTCTGCTTCACTAATTCATACGTACTTCAGTTTTCATTCTTTCATATAGTAGTGCAATCACCAGTCATACCTAGGATATTGTTTAAGACTCTCATTGGGTTTGCTGTGCAATGACAAAGAGTAACCTAGCGTCATTACTTAAGTCTAGCTCACCTCTTGATTATCCTATCCTTACACCTTTGGTATCGTTAATTTCATTATGTGCATCATTTGAGGCTGACCTTGTTCATTCTTTGGGAACTTTAACTTTAACCGACATAGATCAAGTGAGCATCATGAAATACAGTGTCTCCCCCACACCGAAAAGAAGTGGAATCACCGGCCAAAGTCACCCAAAACATGCTAGCATACGTGGGAATTGAACCCCGCTAAATCCCTTTATTGACAGTACAGGTTTGAAGACTAGGAGATATAAGGAGACCCATACCCGGCATATCAGGATAGTCTTATCTGATGAGAGTTACGTGAACCTCTCGCCCTTTCAAAAAGAAGGCATCACCGCTCATAGCTAGCCTATCGGTGCTCTGTATAAAGTTCCGTTACATTCAACTCATACATCATGGAAACTGTCTTCTATCATGAGTAAATCATAGCTCATTAGATGATTTCTCATCTCATCATATGTATTAAGTATGCATTAACTTCAATACTTTCATTAGAATGTTCATAGAGACTGGTCTCTCCATTAACTTTACACTCTCATAGGTGAGTATGTTTTGGTAACATTTACTTAGGCTCATTTGAGATTTATCTCATCTTTCACATTAGCCTTTTATCATGTTGTTACCACATTCATTAACTTTAGTACATATGCTCTTCATAATTACTCACTCCTTTACATGAATGTTCATTTCATCATATGCCAATGCACTTGGCCATTTAGCGTGTTTCACACTCTTACTTAACCCCTTCTAGGTTTTACATCATTTCATCACATACATCTTAGGTTCACTTACTTTTAAACTTATGTTAGACTTATGAGTCAACGCATACAAGCCATGAGGCTTCATTCATAGTTTGTCTAAGTGATTCATCTTTACCCAAGATTATGTGGTACAAGACTTATTCATCTTGTACATATGCCAAGATATTGATTTTGATCTTTAGAGGCAGCATTCATTAAGTATTTACTTACATATGACTTATATGTCAATACCGAATTGGGCAAGGGAATCCGACTTCGAATCCCTTGGACAACACTTAGTTAATTTCTTTCACCTAAGTTTTGATTTACATTTCGGCTTAATGAACCCGATTTGGAATACCCTCACTAACATTATTTTTCTTTTTTTTCCCTCCCCTCACTTCACCTTAGGCGTTTTAAGAATTAGGGGATTCAGGATCGGAACCCCATAGCAACAATCATTTATTTCTCTTTTTCCTAAGTTTTTTCAGTGGTTGCCGAGAGGAGGTGGATTCGAATCCTACTCCTCTCATTATTATTATTATTATTATTATTATTATTATTATTATTATTATTATTATTATTATTATTATTATTATTATTATTATTTAATTTCTCTCCTTGTCTCCTCCTTCAGCAAAGAGGTGGTGGGTTCGAATCCCACTCCTCCCGTTATTTTATTAATTTAACATCTCCCTTTTACTCTCTTGTGTGTCCGAGAGGTTGTGGATTCGAATCCCACAACACTCATTTTTGTTTTTCAGCTTTCATGTAGTGAGGTCTTGGGTTCAATCCCCACTGATCTAACATGTTTTGAATTTATTTTTGAACTTCACAAACTTCAAGTATTTTGGCCGAAAACTCCATCACCAAGTGGTGGAAATTTCATTTAATTTTCTAGCCTTTATTTAAGAACATTCATACGTTTGTTTTGTGGTATTTTCACAATTTGTTTAACGCGTTTTTAGGTGTAGATTCATTGTTGTTTTAGCTTAGATTTTTACACTTCATTTAACCATCACAATTTACACACCTTATTCATAATAATTCTAATCATCAAACAGGCCATTTTAATACTTCAAAACGGAGAACAACAACAAATATTTTACACATTGCACCACATCATTTTCGGTTGACATCATTGAACAGGCTTGCTATTTCCGAACACAAAATCACAAAGAACATCATATTTCAAACTTATCTACCAGAAACCATACTAACAAAATAATTTCTAACCTAATTTAGATTGAAATCGGAAGGAGACTAGGTACAAGGAATTCGATAATAAAGGGGACAACCCTAGTTTCATACATTGAATTTTATATAAAGAAATTTCTCTTGGAGAAAGGATTCCAAGAAAGAAAACCCATACCTAGTGTAGCTTTCCACACCTTAAACGTGCTACCCAAATCCTCCACTAAACCTTCTACACGATCCCGTCGAGAAGATGATGTAAAATTTTCGTTTCTTAAGTTAGATTACTTGTTTGTATAATTTTTTTTGTAAGTTCTTTGAGTGTAGAGAACTTTTGATTGTTTGCTAATGTTTTTTTTTCTGTTTTTGCAGCAAAGAAATCAAAATGGACGAGAGAGAGAGAGAGAGAGAGGTTTAGGTGTGTGAGAGAGATTGTGTGACATAGTGCCCCTTAAAACTAGGATAGTTGGCAAGACTTAGTCAATTTAATTTAATAATTAACAATTACTAACTAAAATCTTATTTCCCCTATTTTTTAATCAGCCATTAATTAAATAATATTAAGTAATTACATTCATTTACCCACTTAAATGAAAATAATTTAATTCATTGCTTCCACCTAGGTTCGAAACAAGGTGGAGCAATACTTTACTCTTAGAGCCCATTTTCGGCACTCTCTCCCCAAAATACCCCTACACCTTATTAATTAAATAATAAAATATATTTAGGATAATTACAATATTACCCTTAGCACGGTAAAAGACCATTTTACCCCTAGACCCTCCAAACTTAAGATTTTCCCCTTTTTATGTCCGGTAAAGACTCATCCGGGTAAATATTCATATACGGGCGCCCTAAATGGTTGGACCCAACCTTTTCTAGCTTAAATAACTCCCCAAGATAGTTGGCTTTCCTGTTGCAAAGGTTCAGAGGCCTGGTTCTACACGCATCAATCTGTGTGAACCCGGTCTAATCGTAGACATTCTAGACACATTAAGCATTACTTATATTATACATTTTTAGGACTGTTACAATATATATACATATACATACATACATATATATGTACACACACACACATACACACACACACACACACACACATATATATATGTTTATATATATATATATGTATATGTTTATATATATGCATATGTTTATATATATATGTATCTATGTATATATATTACATATGTCTTACCTGCTTTATATTAAGTTAAGTTTTCATAAGTTGAGTAGAGCCAAGGTAAGTGTTTATTCTTTTTGTTTTCAAGCATATGTTTTGTTAGCAATCCAACTCGCATACTCGTACATATAATGTAGTGATGCCTCTTGGCCTGCTTCGTATCATGATGCAGGCGAATGTAACTAGGATCAGTATCATGCAGCGCCTCGTTGATCCAACAGAGCACTCAAAGTCAATGGTGATACTCCTTGCATTCTAGAGGACACATATTTACTACTTTTCAGCTTTATTTTATAGGATGTTGTGGGGTCTGTCCCAACATCCATCTTTGTATTATATAGGCTTCATAGACAAGTGGTCAGTCCGATAGTTTAGTTTTTGAGTCTCTCTTTATTTGCAATCTCAGATAATTTATTATGAGACTTAAGTATCATTTTGGCCAAGATATCTATTTGATGTTATTTTTATTATGAATGATTCTCATATGGAGTTAAGTATTCCACTAAGTTAAGTAAGTCAAACAAAGAGTCTTCTCAAGGCCATCAATAGTCATTCCATGTAGGCCACATCCAGGGTGTAGGCTCGGGATGTGACGAACGTGGTATAAGGGCACATAGTTCAAGATTCCTAGGAAGTTTACGAAGCCGTATCTGTAGAGTACTAGTCAACGGTGTTAACGCTCCACATCTATGATTAGCAGGCTACAATATTTAGGAATTCCTCACTTCTTTCATATTTCTTTTCGTGTGGTAAAGTTTATATCTAAAAAATTTCTCTCTAGTTCGTTCTTACGTGTGTTGCAAATCATCATGCCTCCACGAAGAACATCAAGATGTCGTCAATCTAGAAGAAATGTTGACGAACCAGAGGTACCTAATGCACCAAACGTGAAACCTCAAGGAGAAGTCATGAATGCTGAATTCTGTGAGGCTATCCGAATGTTAAACCAAGAAGTGACTAACCAAGTTGGCTAACAACTAGAAGATCAACAAAAAGAGGTTTACACCTGAAGGATTCTTGAATTTCTGAGTATGAATCCCCCAATTTAACCGGTTCGAGCACAATTGAGGATCCAAAAATTTTGTGGAAGAGTTAAAAAAACGTTTTGGATGTTACATATGTTGTTGATGCTTAAAGAATTAAGCTACCTGCATATCAACTGAAGAATATGGCTAGGACTTGGTTCGATCACTGGAAGGAAGGCAGATATGAAGATGCACCACATCTGAGTTGGGCTTTGTATGAAGAGGTTTTCTCGGGGGTTTTTTTCCCCTGAGAACTAAAACACGATAAGGTACGAGATTTCCTTACACAGAAACAAGACTCCTTGAGTGTACATGAATATGGGTTGAAGTTCACCAATTTTCCCACCATGCTCCTGAAATGGTTAAGGATATAAGGAGCAGAATGATCTTGTTTGTCACTGGCTTGAGTCGTGCGTCAAGAAAAGAGGGCAGAGTTGCAATGTTGATCAGACATGGATATATCCTGATTGATGGCTTATGTGAAACAAGTTGAATGGGAGAAGCTGAGGCACATAGAAGAGTATGAAAACAAGAAAGCTAAGACTAGAATGACTCTGGACAACAGAAAGGTGATTCGAATCGGCCACAATTTCATAAATAAAAGAGGCAATCACCATTATCTACTAGTGTTCCTGCAGCCAGGAACAAGGGTGAGCATCATAGCCATAATTCACAGAACTTCAGGGCTAGACAAACAGAATCTCAAGGAAGTGTGCAATTGCGAGGTAGTTAGGATCTTGCATGTGTTAAATGTTGTAGAACCCACATAAGTAAGTGTCATGATGGAAAAACAGGTTACTTCAAGTGTGGTCAGGAGGGCAAATTCATGTGAGAGTTCTCTAAGAACAGGCAGGGTAGTGGAAATTCGGGTAATAGAGCCCAATCTTCATCAGTTGCTCCACAAGATAAGGCTGCACCTAGATGAGCCGCCTCTGGTATTGGCGGAGGGGAAAACCTCCTTTATGCAATCACTAGTCGCCAAGATCAAGAGAACTCCTCCTATGTCGTCACCAATATGATCAAATTCTTTACTTTTGATATTTGTGCTTTCCTAGACACAGGAGCAAGTTTGTCTATTGTAACTCCTTATGTTGCAACAAATTTTAAGATCCTTCAAAAAAACCTTGTGAACCTTTTTGCGTTTTGACACCTGTAGGAGAGTCTATTCTAGAGGAAAATTTCTATCGTGATTGTCCTATTTCATTCAATCAAAGAACACCATGGCTGACTTAGTGGAGTTAGACATGATAGATTTTGATGTCATTCAAGGTATGGGCTGACTTCATGCCTATTATGCATCAGTATATTGTAGAACTCGAGTTGTAAAGTTTCAGATGAGCAAATTATAAAGTGGAGTAGTAGTTCAGCAGTGCCTAAGGGTTGTTTCATTCCGTACCTTAAGGCGAGAAAGTTAGTTTCAAATGGATATATGTATCACTTAGTCTAAGTTAATAACTCAAGTGATAAGATACCTTCCATTCAGTCAGTTTTTATAGTAAAGGAGTTTCCATAAGTTTTTTTAAATAAGTACTCGGAGTCCCTCATGAGAGAGAATTAAACTTCGGCATAAAAATCATTCCAAATACTCGTCCTATCTCTATTCCACCATATAAAAGGGGACCAGCAGAGTTAAAAGAGTTGAAAAAATAGTTGAAAGATCTGTTAGGTAAAGGTTTCATTCGACAAAATGTCTCACCTTGGATCGCTCTGGTCTTGTTTCAAAGAAAGAATAATGTTTCCCTTAGGATGTGTATAGACTACCATCGATTGAATAAGGTTACCATCACGATAAGTATCCTCTTTCAAGGATAGATGATCTTTTCGATCAACTTCAGGGTGACACTTGTTTCTCAAAAAATGAATCTCAGATCTGGCTAAAATCAGTTCAAAGTTAGGGAATGTGACATTCCAAAAACAACTTTTAGAACAAAATATGGGCATTATGAATTTTTTGTCATGTCTTTTTGGTTGACCTATGCACCAGCAGTGTTCATGGATCTAATTAATAGAATCTTTAACCCTTATTTAGATATGTTTGTTATTGTCTTAATTGATGACATACTAATATATTCAAGGAGTGGAGAAAATCATTCTATCCATCTCACAATAGTCCTTCAAACTTTGAAAGAAAAGGAGTTTTATGCCAAGTTCTCCAAGTGTTAGTTTTGTCTTGTGTTTTTGGCTTTCTTGGGCCACATAATTGTTCATGATGGGATTAGAGTTGATACCCAAAAGATAGAAGCAATTCAGAAAATGCTTAGGCCCACGTCTCCAACTTATATTAGATGTTTCTTGGATTTGGCTAGCTACTATAGAAGGTTTTTTAGGGGTTTTCATCTATCTCCTCTCTCTTAAGTAAGTTGACTAAGATTATAGTTAAGTTTCAATGGTCTGAAGTTTGTGAGAAAAGCATTCAGGAATTGAAAATGAGGTTAAATACTGCCCCGATTTTGAGCTTACCAGAAGGTTCTCAAGGTTTTGTGGTGTACTATAATGCATCTAGAGTTGGGTTGGGTTGCGTGTTAATGTAGAACGACAAGGTTATAGCTTATGCCTCCAAACAACGAAAGGTTTCATGAGAAGAATTACCCAACCCATTACTTAAAGTTGGTTGCTATTGTTTTTGACTTAAAAATATAGTGTCACTACTTTTAAGGTGTTCATGTTGATATATTCACTTATTATAAGAGCCTAAAAGAAGTGTTCACCTAGAAAATTCTCAATCGCAGCTATAGGAAGTTCAAAACTATTCAAGGATTATGAAATAAGTACTCCTTGAAACCTAGAGAAGGCTAATGTGGTTGCTGATACTTTAAGAAGGTTATCCATCGCCCACATTGAGGAAAAAAAGATGGAGTTAGCCAAAGTTCACAGAGTTGCACGCTTGGGACCTAGGCTTATGGATTCCATAGAAGGAGAGATAGTGGTTACAAATGGGGCTTAGTCATTATTTTAGTGTCATAAGTGAATGAGAATCCAGACCAAGACCCCATTTTGCGTGATTTAAAGGAGGATGTTCATAAGCAAAGAGTGTTACTATTGCACGAGGACGAGATGGTGTGATGATATATCAAAGTAGGTTGTGTGTTCCTAGGGTGGATGGAGTCCCAGAGAGGATCATGGAGGAGGCTCATAGCTCCATTTCTTCTATTCATCCGGGTTCCAAAATGATGTACCACAATTTGAGAGAGGTATATTGGTGGGAAGGTATGAAGAAAGACATTGTTGAGTTTGTTGCAAGGTGCCCAAAATTCTAGCAAGTTAAAGTAGAATACAGAGGTCTAGAGGGTTGGATCAAAATATATAACTTCCGCAATAGAAGAAGGATGTGATTAATATGGACTTCATCATTGTCTTGCCAAGGTCTCGCATGCTACATGATTGAATTTTGAAGATTATTGATAGACTAACAAAATCATCCCACTTTTTGTTGGTAAAGACCACTCATTCCACAGAGGATGTGAAGTTATACATTCAATAGGTGGTGAGACTCCATAAAGTCCAAGTTTCGATCATTTCAGATAGAGGTGCCCAATTTGTCACTTAGTTCTAGAAGTCTTTCCTAAAAGGTTTGGGTTAAAGGTGAACTTAAGCACTGTTTTTCATCCTAGATGGATGGGCAAGCAGAGCGTACTATCCAGTCCTTAGAATATATGTTGAGGCCTTGTGTGATTAATTTCAAAGGAATTGGGATGATCACCACCTTTCATTGAGTTCGCCAATAATTACATCTACTATTTGAGCATCCAAATATCTATATATGAGGATCTTTATGGGAGAAGATGCAGATCTTCTATTAGGTTGTTTGAAGGTTGTGAAGTAGGCTTGATCAGACCAGATCTAGTTCACTAACATGGAGAAGGTGAAGGTGATTCAAGAGAGATTGAAAACGGCACAGAGTCATCAAAAGTCCTACAAAGATTTTAGGAGAAGGCCTTTGAATTTTGATGTTGATGATTGGGTACATCTAAAATATTCACCCATGAAGGGTGTTATGAGGCTTGGTATGAAGGGGAAACTTAGTCCCTGGTATGTTGGACCTCATAGAATATCAGAAATTATTGGGAAGGTAGCTTTTGAGTTAGAGCTACCACAAGAGCTAGCAGCGGTTCATCCGGTATTTTATGTCTCCATGTTGAAGAAGTGCATGGGTGATCCTTCATTGATTGCACCAACTGAAAATTTTGGGATTAAAAATAGCTTCTCCTGTAAAGATATTCCGGTTCATATTTTAGATCGTCAAGTCCGCACGTTGAGAACAAAGGAGGTTGCGTCAGTCAAAGTTCCTTGGAAGAAACAATTTGTTGAAGAAGCGACTTGAAAAACTGAACAGGATATGAAGCAGAGATATCGACATCTCTTTGAATCCGGAGATAATGCAGATGAAGATACTAATTCTCTTCTTTGTACTTTATAAACTATGAGTAAGCATGTTGTTACTTGCTTTTAATTGTTGAGTGTTAAACTTGAGGTTACTATTCTTACCTAAGTGAAAGAAATATCGTTCGAGGACAAGTGTTCACAAGGGGGAGATATTGTAACATCTCATAACTCTAAATACCTCTGAAACTAGAAATAATCATTTTTGGAAGGAAAGGAAAAAATCAGGAAAATTTTCTATGTTTAAGTTGTGGGTTTTGGTCATTTTCGAACGACCATAAATTCTAGCTCATAATGAGTTAGAGGTAGTTCTTGATATGGTTGGAAATCCTTTGGAGAGATCATTCTTAAACCTCCAAGTTTGCGCATTTTTGATATTGTATGAGGGAGATAAGTGTATCGGATATTGGGTTGTTGGATTGAGGAAGGTCCAAATCCTAATTTAAGGAAGGGCAAACTAGTCTTTTCACCAATTAATTTCCTATTTCATTTTAAGGATTAATTTTAGATAAAAACAAGTTTTAGTTCAGATTAGAAAATTAACTTTACATTTAGGTCTTCGAGAATAGAAAAGAGAAAAAGAAAAAGGGAGAAAGATCAAGGTTTCGACAAGAATGCCAAGAAATTTCGAGTTGAATTCGTCGGGGTGATCCCTATCAAGGTATGTGATATATTTCGTGTTGGCTTAATTCTTTAGCACACGAATCTTATATCAATTCAGTGGTTTTAGAATTGTTTACATGATTAGAAGCAAATTCTTGATAAATATTATCGAATCCCTATTTGGTTGAGTTGTTTGAACGCCCATTCATATTTATTCGTAGTGTTTGATGTTGTTTTCTAGTTAGATCTTTTGGGTATTTAAGGTATTTATGATCCTAAGGGTTTTGGATAAGAACAGGGGATGTTTAGCGGATTTAGCGTTAAAAGACGAAGAGATAAGTTCGTCAGCCACACCTAGGAAGCACCAAGCGCGACGCCCCCGTATGCATCTGGGGGCCTGGGGCGGTGCGCCTTCAGTGCACCGGGATGAGGCCTTAAACCAAATGGTCTGGCGAAGCGTGACCTGAATGCGCGTGAAACGGCGGTTTTCGCTGAGTTTTCGTACTCAAGCCTTTTTAAGTCCATCTAAGGCACATTAATAAATTCCATTGATTCTAATTACATCAAATGATTTATAAACACCTAGAAATCATCAAAGAACACAAATCATAACCTTGAATCCATAATCCAATTCAAGGGAAGTTAGAATCAAAGTCAAAGAAGTTAGAGTCAAGTCTAAAGTTAAGAAGTAAGTCAAAACAATGTTCTTAAAGGTTTTAAAGAGTATTTACTAAACCTTTAAACTTCATTTTAAGGCTCAAGTTTGAAGTTAGAGTAAAGAGTAACAAGTTGAAGTCTTTCCTTCAATGAAATATAAGATAACTAAGTATTCCCTAAAAGTTGATTAATACTCAAGTTTTCAAGTTATGCAAAGAGAAAAGAGTTGAGTTCATTTCTCAAAAGTTATAAGGGTACTGATTATTCCGTGAAAGTTTATATGTTTTCATATTTAAGTTTAAAGGAAACTAAGATTTTCAAAAGAGATTTGAACCAGAAAGGAATATTGATTCCAAGAGAGCTTTTAAATCTAAGTGTTAAGCAATTATCTCAAACAAAAGAGAGGAATTTGCTTTTAAAAGAATGAGCTAAAGTATATTTTGGGAGTAGTATTGAGCATCGATGTGGGAATGAGAGTTCATATTAATTCAAGTCCTCATGAAAACAATGAAGTCATCATGGGTATCAATAGGTCATACTTTTAAGATGATCATGTAAGTGAAGCTAGTTGATCCACTAAGGTAAGGAGTTCTATACAATGAAAAAGTATACGATAAGTCTAGCAGAGTGGGCAAGACGTTGTATCACCACTTAGGCTCATAGTGGTGGTTGTCGGTTAAACAATCTCCTATACAAACTAAATTACTTTATATATAAGTAAATTTGAGTTTGTTATTGCATTTTATTTAACGAAATAAATTTACGCATATAT
>NC_028647.1:16048653-16053218 GCF_001406875.1 Solanum pennellii
TATATATATATAGGCTAATTCATAGATCTTTGGGATTTGATTACCAAGGAATAGCGACTTTACAAATAAAGCCCGATGATTGTCATTTTTTATGTATATGGGGACAACTATCTACGCTTTCAATATTCCGATGATGTAGCGCCTGACGGGCTGTTAGCTAGTGTGTATCATCTTACAAGAATACAGGTTGGTGCGGCTCAACCAGAAGAGTTATGCATAAAAGTATTTGCCTCAAGGAAGAATCATAGAATTCCGTCTGTTTTCTGGGTTTGGAAAAGCGTGGATTTTCAAGAACGAGAATCAAATGATATGTTCGGAAACTTTTACGATAATCATCCACGCTTGAAACGTATCTTAATGCATGAAAGTTGGATAGGATGGCCCTTACGTAAGGATTATATTGCCCCCAATTTTTATAAAATACAAGATGCTCTAAATCTATTTCCACTTAGACAATTTCAGATATTCAAGGATTGCACGTTTTCTTATAGATTAAGCCTAACAACAAAAGACAATTAGGGATTCATTAGAATTCTCACATTTAGTTGGAAGATACTTCTTTCGTATGGGTCACACCAATAGGATGAACCAAATGAGTTCTGCATTATGAACTTTGTACTGCGCACATTACTTAGACAGGTTCTAGAAAGGAATATAGAAAGGAATGGATAAATAGAGTATAAAGAAATCTAATATGAAAGAAATGATAAAGAAATGATATAATATCGGATTCTATTTCTTTGGGCTGAGCTGAATCTTGTCTATTTCAATCCCCCTAGATTCGGATTCTACTTTTGAGCCTTCCCACAATTTACTAATTTTACCTTTCTAATATGTAATACATCTTTCTAATATGTGTTACGTATTCAAATTCGTTTGAACAAGAGGAGAAAAAAAGAGGAGATAGAATCCAATTCTTTTAGATACTTTATCTAAGAAACTCTACCCATTTATGTTCTAGATGGGGTATATCTCGCTAAACTGGATAAAGCTATTATTCTAATCTAGACTATAAAAAATATGTATGTGAATTGATATCAATTAATTAGAAATTCATTATAGGGAAGAGAGACCTATACAAATTAATCATGTGCGAAGAACCAGATTTGAACTGGTGACACGAGGATTTTCTGTCCTCTGCTCTACCAACTGAGCTATCCCGCCTATTCCCAATCTCGATTGGAACCGCTAACATGAGGATTTAGAGTCCTTTCCGTAGTATCCTCATTTTATCATATAACTGGGGTCTATGTCAATTAAAAGGACAAAAGTCGATTAAATTTTTCTATCAAAGCCGAGGGATTTCTTCGATCTTTAAAAAGATGACTTTGTAAGTTTCAGTATGAGTAATGATATTGTATTGATCGGGAATTGAAATAGACAAGATTCAGCTCAGATATAAAGAAATAAAGTGAATGATAAAGATATAGAATTTGGAACCGATAAGGAAAGGGGGTCGGATAAATAGTTGGGGAGTTAAATAGTCTTTTTGGGGATAGAGGGACTTGAGCCCTCACGATTTTTAATGTCGATGGATTTTCCTTTTACTATAAATTTCATTGTTGTCGGTATTGACATGTAGAACGGGACTCTATCTTTATTCTCGTCCGATTATTCAGTTCTTCAAAAGATCTATCACACTATGGAGTGAATGATTTGATCAATGAATATTCGATTCTCTCCAATTTAGAATGGATTCACACCAATTCTTCGATTTCTTATAGAAAAACTACGGATTCGGGTCGTCATTAATCATTTGATATAGCATTCAATACGTATGTATATATGTTTATCCTTCACTTCATTCTTTTTCTTTCTGAAGTATCGATGTAAAGAGTCCTCTATGAACTCATTTAACTCTATTTAATAGAATAGCTTTCATTGAGTCTTTGCACCTATCCTTTTTTTCTGATCCTTTGTTTGTTTTCAGAAAACAGGAATTGGCTCAGGATTGCCCATTTTTGTTAATTCCAAGGTTTCTCTAAATTTGAAAGTGATCACTTAGTAAGTTTCCATAACAAGGCTCAATCCAATTTAGTCTGTAACGTCTACCAATTTCACCATATCCCCCTTTCTTTTTGTTTTGAGATTAGGATCTCGTTGTGATTTCATTCCTTTTTATTTTTCTTTCATTTATAGTGGAACCATTGAATTCATTAGATACCGATTCCTATCTCGAAAATGCATTTTCTCCTCTCTGATTTTATTAACTATCTTTTATAGGAGACCCTTTTTTTGTCCAATCAAAAATTATTTTATCATTTCGGAATCCGCAATTCAATATAGATGGATATATACCCGATCTATAAGTGTCGCTTCATGTCATTTTGCCATTCAATTTGGAATACTTGAATGATCGATTCTTATTTTTTATCTACACTTTCCCCTGAAAGCGGAAGAATGTCTCATTAGTTATTACTAATCATTCCATTAAACAATTAGAATTTGAAATAAATATAGAATGAGAGATATATATGATATAGAATATAATATACAAATATAGAATATAATATAGAACTGTAATAAAAAGTATTTCAAATGCCAAAAAATTGAAAAAGAATATTTTCCATTCAATTCAAATTGAAAATCAAAGAATATTAACAGTATTTACAATCACTAGTTAATAATATTAGTATTAGAATTGTGATAAATCGAAATTCTAGATCGCTTTATTAATCCTTATGCTCTAGAATATTCAATAGAATATTGATTATTTAATAACTAAGATTCCAACTCCAGTAGTTTAGTTAATTACTATGCATATAACATTTCTGTGATGTGGGCCCGCTTAGCTCAAAGGTTAGAGCATCACATTTGTAATGGAATGGTCATCTGTTCGATTCCGATAGTCGGCTTTTCCCAATTTTTTTTCTTTTTTTAGATGATTGATAATGTTCCTTTGAAATAAAAGAATATTGAAATAGTGCCTTCCTCCTTTTCCAAAAGCTATCAATTTATTATAGGANGATGATTGATAATGTTCCTTTGAAATCAAAGAATATTGAAATTGCGCCTTCCTCCTTTTCCAAAAGCTATCAATTTATTATAGGAACTTCCAATTATGGCAGCAAAGAATTATATATATATAATAGAAGGGGTTCTGTATATTTATCTAATTCATCCCATTCTTCTTTTCTTTATAGTATTTATAGTACAAGTCAACTATTTCAGTAAACTTCGCTTCATTTAGTTCAGTTTAGTTTTAGTTTAGGATTATTATGTAAAATAAAATTCAATAAAAAATAAATAGTAATAAGAATTCATTCGAAATACTAAATAAGAATAAGGAGTCTTTATGTCATGTTACCGAGGACCTCGGTTCAAAAAAATACGATGCCGGAGGCTTTACCAGGACTAACTAATAAAAAGCCTAGGACCGGAAGTGATCTTACAAACCAATCGCGTTCCGGTAAAAAATCTCAATATCGTATTCGTCTAGAAGAAAAACAAAAATTGCATTTTCATTATGGTCTTACAGAACGACAATTACTTAAATACGTTTGTATATCCAGAAAATCCAAGGGGTCAACAGGTCAAGATTTACTACAATTACTTGAAATGCGTGTGTATAACATCCTTTTCGATTGGGTATGGCTTCTACTATTACCGCAGCCCGTCAATTAGTTAACCATCGACATATTTTAGTTAATGGTCATATAGTAGATATACCGAGTTATCGATGCAAACCACGAGATATTATTACAGCAAAGGATGAACAAAAATCCAAAGCTTTGATTAAAATTTCTCTCGATTCAACCCCTCATGAGGAATTAACAAATCATTTGACCCTTCAGCCATTCTGAGATAAAGGGTTAGTCAATCAAATAATAGATAGTAAATGGGTCGGTTTGAAAGTAAATGAATTTGTAGTCGTAGAATATCATTCTCGTTAGACTGAAAGTAGGATAGGATGGACCTTACATAAGGATTATATTACCCCCAATTTTTATGAAATACAAGATGTTCATTAAATGATAAGAAAGCTATTTCCACTTAGACAATTTCAGATATTCAAGGATTGCATGTTTTGATATAGATTAAGCTTAACAACAATAGACAATTAGGGATTCATTGAAATTCTAACATTTAGTTGGAAGATACTTTTTTCGGATGGTCACCCAATAGGATGAACCAAATGAGTTCTGCATCATGAACTTTGTACTGCACACATTACTTAGACAGGTTCTAGAAAGGCATATAGGAAGGAATGGAGAAATCGAGAATAAAGAAATCTAATATGAAAGAAAAGCCAAAGAAATGAGATAATATCGGATTCTATTTCTTTGGATCTGAGCTGAATCTTGTCTATTTCAACCCCCCTAGATTCGGATTCTACTTTTGAGCCTTTCCACAATTAACTAATTTTACCTTTCTAATATGTATTACGTCTTTCTAATATGTATTACGTATTCAAATTCGTTTGAACAAGAGGAGAAAAAAAGAGGAGATAGAATCCAATTCTTTTAGATACTTTATCTAAGAAACTCTACCCATCTATGTTCTAGATGGGGTATATCTCGCTAAACTGGATAAAGCTATTATTCTAATCTAGACTATAAAAAAAT
>NC_028647.1:16053985-16064007 GCF_001406875.1 Solanum pennellii
TATATATATATATATATATATATTGCATATGTCTATCTTCTTTATATTAAGTTATGTTTTCATGAGTTGAGCAGAGCCAAGGTAAGTGTTTGATCTTACTCTTTTAAAGTTTGATGTTTGTTAGCATTCCAACTCGCATACTTGTACATTCAATGTAATGATGCTAGTTACTCTGCATCGTATCATGATGCAAATGCATGTAATTGGGATCATGATCATCCAGCGCCTCGTTTATCCAGTTGAGCACTCTGAGTTAGTGATGAGCCTCCTTGTATTTTGGAGGATACATATTTACTGCTTTATAGATTTCTTTTAGAGGATGTCGTGGGATCTTTCCCAGCATCCATATTAGTATTATAGAGGCTTCATAGACAATTATTCAGTCAGATAGTTTATTTTTTAGTCTCTCTTTATTTGTAATCTCATTTATTTTATATTGAGACTTAAGTGCCATTTGGCCAAGATATCTATTTGAAGTTATTTCATGAGAATGCTTCTTATATTGAGTTAAGTATTCAGTTTATTTAAGTAAGTTAGGACAAGGGTCCGCTCAAGACCAACCATGGTCATTCAGTGTCGACCACGTTCAAGGTATAGGCTCAGGGCGTGACACATAACCCCTTTAATAATTATTAGTCATAGTCATAATATTATTTGTACTTGATACATTCATATTTTAGTTTAACTTGAATAATAAAATAAAGACTATTGAATGGTGACGGACTTGTGT
Source organism: Solanum pennellii (assembly GCF_001406875.1). Lineage (NCBI taxonomy): Eukaryota > Viridiplantae > Streptophyta > Magnoliopsida > Solanales > Solanaceae > Solanum > Solanum pennellii. The sequence goes on from NC_028647.1 coordinate 16,054,716, forward strand.
CTATGGATGTTGACAGAAAGTCAAAAAATTATGCAATGGTTTTGTATTTTTTATTCTATTTTTCAATCAATAAAGTTGTAGAAAATTTCTCTTTATTTGTAAGACTTTATAGAAATTATCACATTAGCCTTTTAATTATTTATGTTTTTGATAGGTATTTATTATATTAATATTTTAGTTTGACTTGAATAATAAAATAAAATATAATGAATGGTGATAGACTTGTGTGTATGAATGTTGATAGGAGCTCAAAATTTTTTGCATTGGTTTCTATTTTTTCTTTTAATATTCTTAATAATTAAGGTTGTAGAAAATTTCTCTTTATTTTATACTTTATACGAATCTTATCGTTAGTATGTTAATAATTTATTTTGATTTAAGTAATAACTTATGACTTTGTTGAGAGTTATCAAACTATTAATAGAATATTTTCCTCTCGCTCTATACATATACACACAAAAAGTGATGTGAGAGCTCTCTATAGCCTAGAAAAATATTTATCTTTTTTCTCTCTTTTTTTTTGATTTTCTTCTTTTATTTTTTCATTAATTATTTGTTTAACAATTTCAAAATTTATCATATTTAATTATAATTCACGGGTTATAAAAAAAACCTCCATCTTTGCATTCTTTACTTAAATAACATACCTTCTCAACTTTCTTCTATCTAATTCTTAGGACTCAGACAATCTATAAATCACAATCATAAATGAAGTTGTTTGAGATTGATTTCATGGTATCTTCGTCTTTTTTATTCATATATTTTTTTTTCGTTTTTGTTTGTTTTTTCTTCAATCTCTTGATGAATCATGTATTTAATAACTAAAAGAGAGAATAAAGATAAAGTGATGCAAAAATATTCCTCCGTGTTCATGAACATCATAGATATGTTTTACTTATTATTTTTGTGTCATAGTAGAAAAACACGAGGACATGTTGAAGACATTTTTTTTATGACAACGTAGATTAGTTTTGTACAAATTTGATAAATTGAAGAAGAAAATAAGTGGCGGTGGAAGTTTCATCAAGAGAGATGATCAGATTAGTTTGATCAAATTGAAACTTTGAATGATTTAGAATATATAGAGATACATTTATTGTTACTTATTTTTAACAATTTGAATTAGTTATTGTATGTATACTCCAAGAACAATATTATTTGACTAAGTTAGGACTGTTACATGCATAATTTTTTTTATACCGAGTAAATGTTAACTTTTTCAAAAATAATGTGTTGGTTTTCCTTTGAAAAAGATTGTTGATTTATAAAAGTATATCTATGTATCTATATAATAATTGTTGGACTAGAATAGTATGGTATTTTTCTCTTTACTTAAGTAATTTTATTTTCTTCTTCTTCCTAATTATTATTAAACTTATTATTAAAATAAATGTCTTAATTACCTATTTGCAAATTGACTTATCATTTTCTATGATTAATATTCATTATTTTGTTACATAATGTACAAATGTCAAAATATTAAAATCACATTTTTAATCCTCTCAATTACACTGACTCTTCATTCTTAGGAATTTGTATATTAAATGTATTATTTATTTGAAATGTGAAATATACTCTTTAATATTTTTGTATATAAGCTAAGCACAACTAGAAGAATTAGGAATTTATGTATGCAAATTTTTAAGTTTTTTCTGCATAGCTAATTCTTTTTTCTATTTTACCTTATTTTGTTTTTTCATTTTAATTATTTTCTTTTAGTGATTTTGACATGATAATTCTTTGGGTTATTGAACAGACAAAAAGTAAGTAATGACGAAGTTATAACTAAGAGGAGGAAAAAGTCCGAATTAAAAAATATTGATGTAAAAAATTAATAATTTCAATTAAAGAGTATGTACCTTATAGATGACTTGGAATAAGTAATTTTTACAAAACATAGCTATATTTCATTTATTATTCACAGCTTATCTTTTATGATTCAATATAAATTTATTTTAATTCTTTTCATAACTGCGCGAAGTGCAGCCAAGTTCACTAGTACAATAAATAAATGTAGAAAATCAAGCAATTATGATAGTTGTAAAACAAATTGCAATATAAGACAGTTGTTGCAATAACTATAACAATTGACATAGCAACAATAAGACTTTCTTATATTGTTGCAACAACTTCTACAATTGTTGAATTATTGTAGTGAATTCTGCATTGTTGCTGCAGAAACTTCGTCAATTGTTTAAAATCACTGGCAGAAAAATGAGGTGGAGAAGGAGTTGGATAAGGAGATAGTGGTTGTGACAGAGGAGAAGGTTGGTTGTGTTTATTGTGATGGTGGAAGGAGGGGTGATAATTGTTGTGGCGGTGGCGAAGGAGGAGGAGGTGGTTCCGTGGTGGTAGATGAGAAAAACATGGTGGTGCGTCAATTCTTAAGTTATTCTTCATGAGCCTATGACTTTATCATCAAGATGAAAGTTATTTGGAAAATACTAACATTAATATAGAAGTTGGATATAACCTTGAAGTGAAAATGGGAAGATACCTTCATTTGGTGTATGGGCATAGCAGCCATATTACTATCCATCTTACTAGTTGTGAAGAATGAATATTCTTTGGTAAGGGCAAAAAGTTCGCACACATGACAAAATTTTGCAGGTTTCAAAAATATATCCAGAAAATGGAAACTGAAGAATCACCAAGTGTAAGCTCGAAATAAGACTTCAAACTAGGACAAACTAACTCAAACTTAACAGAACTTCAGCTCAAAGAGCTTTGCCAAATCTATCTAAGCTACTGGCATATTTCTTCGGAATGCAACTAAGTTAATTCCACAACGAGCTGAACTTTGATGTAATCATCACGGAGTTGAATAAACCTGAATTCGCACACAAAATAAAGAATTTTTATTATTGTTTCTTATACTAAACAAGAACCATCAGTTGAATAAAAATTGAAACTGATATCAATTTCTAGGTTTTGTAACCCTATAATTAATTTAGATCTCCAACATTTAAAAGTAAAAAAGCAGTAATATGCTTGACAAGAGCCTAAGAAAGATATTTTCAAGGAACTGAATACAGCTCTTTGTTCTGCAGCCATTGTCTCCACGGTAAGGAATTCTCTTTAGCTTATATTTTTCATATATAAATCATACATCTCGGGCATCTTTTCCCTGAATGGAAGTACATATCAATTTTGAAAATCCAGTTCAGAACCTGACACAACGGTTTATAGACTTGGCCTTCATTTTACCAGCTAGTTTTCTGTAAGAATTTCAAGATTTCATACCTTGGAATGATCCTCTTCTCTAAGCTAAGGCTTAAATGCAGTGCACGAGAAGCCACAAAGGAATTGAGAAGTGGTGTAATTACTCTCTTGGTCTTTGTCATGTTTGGTAGAACAAGTAATTACTTGATAAGAGAGGAATTGGGGTGTAATTTTAGGGAAATAATTACACTTCTCAATTCCCAAGGAAGGACAACGAATTGAGTTTAGTAACGCTATGTAATTACATGAATTTTTAATATTATATTTTTTAATATATTTTATTTTGAGTACCAAAAGACATTTCTTTCTTTTTTGTCTGGACATTGTCAGTTCTCACAAAGGCACAACAACAAATGTTGTACTTCTTCTTTCAAGTAAGGTTTATTTTTAAATTCATTTTACTTTCATATTTTGATTTCTAGGTAGATTATGTATGAATTTGATATTTTTATTTTCTTTTTTTAAGTTCTTGAATCAAAATAAATATGAGAATCATTTTTTTCTTTAATATTTGATAATAATAAAAAATTAGAAAATCGATTCTAACATTCAGTTATACTTATTTCCTACAATGATAATCATCTGGTTATGTAATTTCAGGATCTGTTTGGTTTTAATAAATCGTGGCTTTAAGCATGTTGGCTTGCTTAGTTCTCTTCTTTGTCATACTAGCTTATGATGTTGTGATGTTCACCTCAGTCGATATACCTTTTCTCTTGCATTGGTTTCTTCCCATTTACATTCTTAGTATTTAATTGTCTTTTCGATTGTTATCGTGCATAAATATTATCATTGGTAGCAACAATAAGTATCAAAACAAAATGTCAACTCTAATAAACTAGCCTACCAAACAAACTTTAAATGGGTTAATAGTCTCGTTTGGGCTAGAAACTACCTTGTACATCACTTCCTAGATGATTTGTCGAACCAAAATTATTTTTGATTCCTCTATTGCCATACTTGATATATGTGATTAGTAATAGTCATATGGTAAATGTGAGCATGAGGTACATTACTTCTCGTGTTACTCTAAGAACAAGCAACTTCACCTTTCCAATTTCACATCATAACCTGCTATAGTGAAGTACCTTTTTGGCTTGAAATATTTTATATTTTCTTTTATGTAGGATGAAAACTAACCAAACACCTAAGGTTGGAAAATCACACAACAAATGTAGTGAAGTTCAAAATGAAACATTTCATTTACTTTATTGCTGAACAACTTAAGTTAGGAAGAACACAACCAGGAGACTTAACCACCGAAGGATGGATAGTGTAGAAAAAGAAATAAACTATCTATATGAGGACAAATTAGATAAGACAAATTAAAAATTGATTGAGGACTTTGAAGAAGATATATGCTACTATAAACAGCATGTCACAACATAGTTGCGACGCCCCGAGCTACTTCCGAGACGCGGACAAGGGACGTAGGACCATAAGCGATCCCAAACTATTCCTTCTCACATTATCATAAATATACTAAAGATAAACTGAATAATAAACTTATGCGGAAGCTATACTTACAAATAAAATGAAAAGATGGGGAATACACATATACTATAAATGAGATATATGAAAACTGATGAGTTTAATACAAAAAAGATAACTCAATACTAAGATGAATCTTACAATGTCTGAAAATAGCCTCTAAATGATTGGAAATGTTTAGACATGCTTCATATAAATGTAGAAAAACATAAACTAAAGGACTAAAAATACTGAAAAGAAACTTATGACTATGTTCCTGGGAGAATGAGGACCCACAACTGATTCTGCTGAACTGGAGATCAGAAACCGATCTAAGCGTGATATGGATGTTGAGAACATGAACCGATATCACGAGAAGTTATAGCACATGTATCATAAATTGTCTTACAAAGGGTTTGATGAATGTGATTGGATATTGTTACAATTGTGTTTATATATGTTGTATTTTTGTTATATATTGATATCCACGCCTAATTATGATGAATTGTTTGACAATTAAGAAAGGGTTATTATGGATTTGATGAAGGGTAAGCTGATCAAAATTGTTCTAGTTTTTATTGAATTTTCTTGTGTGATATGGTCTACGTATGGTGGAAGTTTTTAGTTTATGTATATGAATAGGTATATGTATTGTGGTTGTGTCCTTGAAGACATTGAATGTGAGATACAGAAATGTTATGAAACTTATGTATAAATTTGTGTTATGAAGTTATGCATGTGATTTTTTAAGATAGTATGATAATTAAGTTAAATGTGAATGTGAAGTATGATTGTGTGTGGCTAATGATGAATGTAGTATGATCATGTTTAGAAGACAATGTTATGAATGATGGTGGTTATCTGAAGTTATTTTTCACATATAGAGACACATAAATGAATGAATGAATCTAATGAAAATGTAATGGATGTGGGTCTATTGAATGGTTTTCTCAATAGAACTCTTATGAAGGAATGGGGGACTTTGAGGTGACACTCTCCATGAGTAGAGGTGTAGCGTCTAGTAACAACCTCAATGTTTCTAAGATCTTTCCAATGAATGAATGATATATTGGGATGAGTATTTTTCAATTAGTAGAGGTAGAGTACTTAGTTGAAATCCGTTAACATATGGCTAATGAATGTATTGAAAGTCAAATACTCCATGGGGATTAATTCTTAGCACTAAGAGGATTCGAAAGGGGTGCGTACTCTCCGTGAGTAGAGGTGTAGTATCCAAAAGTAACCTCTTTATATGGCTATTCTTCGTGAGTTAAGGTGTAATACTTAGAAGTAATCGCCCTTTCCCTTAACTATGTGCCCGCATAGGACTAGATATTGGTATTCCACGAATGGCCCTACCTTAGGAAAGTGGGGATCCCTCATCTAGTAGGGGTTAATATCGGGATTCCATGTTACAGTCTCATGGTCTATGTCAGTTAAAGCTTGCCCCCGAATATGAATGTAATGAATTAGGTCTTCGAAGGATGTGCTACTTAGGGTTGGTGGTGTAATGGGTCACCATCTATGCATTGGTAAATTAGGCATTTGGAGGGAGTCTTGGTCTGTCTTTGCAATGTTAATGAATGAATGAGTTTCTATATGACATAAATGAAATATGTTTACTTTATGTCTAATGTTGAATAAGCATGTTGGTCTTCTGTTTAATGTTAAAGAAGGTTATGTGAATGGTAGAATGTGATGTGCCTAGTCTAGGGTGGTTCCAAAGAAGAACTAAGTAGGAGTAGTATAATGGAATGCTAATTTAACATTGCACTAGTGTAAATTATAATTATCCTAGGTGATGGTCTTTATGTGAAGTTCTTTAATGCACGAATGTTTCCTCTAGTATCTCTAGTATTTAATATTGACTTGTTGAGTTGTGATGGAAAGGAAATATCCTTATTTTTGGTAGTCTTAAGGAAAAGTTAGGTGTTTATTAAAAAGGTTGTATGGGCGGTCTATTTATGTCTTACCTAGGTGGGTCTTAGATTAAGTTTTGATATATGGTCTAAATGGTTATGGGTAACTTAATGAATGTGGTCATATTTTGAGAATTATACGAAGTATACTTTGTATAATGAATATTGACTTGAATGATGTATTTGACACTTGGTTCATGAATTTTTATCAAAATAGCATGAAAAATATACTTCAACTAAAATGTCCTCTTTAAAGCATGTTTTTGCATGATTGTCATACTCGGTGCTTAATTGTACTAACTCCATATTCCTCTCTATTTCTACAAGTGTTGTTGTGGAAAGTGAGGATACTAGAGTTGAAGATTGGGCTTAGATTTTTCTCTCAAGGATCTTCGTATGTCCTCATATGTTCGAGGACATGTATGTTCTTTCTAGTTTTCTTTCATTAAGGACTTTGTATAAATACTAGTATCTTTCTTTCAATGTAAGGGTTATGACCCTATGAGAATAAGATATGTCTAAGATGACTTGTGATGATACATAGTTCTTCTTATGTTTTAGAAAAGAGTTTCCTTATCGACTTTACTGTGAAAAGTTGTAATTCCTCACTTCTTTTCATACCTATGTGATGAATGAATTCTAAAGGGCTTCTATAAGACCTCCGAGAGGTCAAGTACGTTGTGTCACAAGTTGGTAGTGCTCTTGGGTTTTGATAGTGATACGCACCACCTGTATCCTAGTGCTGGACACATATGAGGGACCTATCTTTCTTGCATCCAATGCAGCTTACGGCATGGCTTTCTATAATAAAATCTGTCATGGAATGTGACATGCTCCACGATAATAGAATATGTCACAGTGTTAGACACATCCCTTGAACCATAAATGGTGACGTACGAAGCATCCTTTAATCATAATATCTGTCATGGTGCATGGCATATCCCTCAAAATGGTACATGATCTTTAATTTTAAACTCTTCCCGAGTGCACATAACATTTGTAGCAACCATGTCTCATAACCAATTAAAATGAGATGTTCAAACAAATATTGAGGAGATGACTATTGCTATAACAATGCACATTTCACAACACATAATCATGATATGGTATCACTAATTAACAAATAATTCTTCTAACCATTATCAATACATCATACAAAAATAAATAATTATATTGCCTTTTATTACCCTTTTTCATCATTATAATTATTCAATATGGACAGGTTCTTGTTACTACCCAACATATACTAATGAGTCTAAGATTTAGACATATTCAAGGATTTTTTTAGATACTTTTAATATCCTGAAATTCTTAATTTATGAGATAAAGGGTTGTTTAAACATTGATTTATATGTATGTAGGCTAAGGAATAAAGGAAGGACACTATCGGGCAAAAATGAGCAAAAATGCTGGAGAAGTGAATAAAATTGATCCTGCTGATCGCCTAGACCACTCGATAAACCACCAAGTGGCTCTTTAGCCCGCCCAAAGTTGTAGCATATTAGCCATGGGGAATAACCAACTTGGCGAAAGAATTGGGTAGTCGGCAAATAGTTTAACGACTCCGCGATGGCAACCTTGATCGACTCAAGTCAGAGAACCCTAAGGGAAAATAACCAATGCAAACCAGCAATGGGTTGGAGAAAATAGTGGATCACCGACCTGTTCGCCGAGGCCCAACTTATTTCACACAGTGGCTTCTTAGGAAAAAGTTGTGTGCTGATGAATTGTAATTTAAGATGAAATTTTAGACACTATTTAAATTTCTTATTCCCTAAGTTCTAAATTTTAAATTTTCTCTCAGTTTTGGAGGTTCCATTGTATACTTCACATCTTTTTAGGTTCAAACTTGAACATTTGCAAATGTGTTTCTGTATTTACTCAATTTGGACAGTTAAAGAGTAATGAACCTTTCCCCAAATTATGGATAATGTATTTGGTAATCTTTTCTCTATTTTTATGATGTGTAGCTAAAACCCCAATGCTTGGGGTGTGATCATGTGTCTATTTATCTAGTTCTATTATCAGTATTGTTGTTTTATGATAGAAATGTTGTTTTAACATGGTTTAATCATTATTTGTTTTATAATCATTTGATTATATATGCAATGCAATTCTAGTTTACAATCCCTGACTCGCTTGAGATTGTGGTTTTGGAATCAAATCTTTTCATTAACGATTATAGATAATGGGTTGATATGCGTTCCAGCTCAAGAGAGTGAATCTAAAACTCAATTCTACCTATCTAGCTTGAGAGAGTGGATACATTAGGGTGGTGGGTGTTTTATCTCCTTAAGATTATCGATGTTTCGGAAAAATTTCTTGAATCATAATAGTTGTTCGAGAGAGAGCTAGTTCACTTATAGACGATCATAAAAACATTAATTCAGCAAATTATTGTAATATTACTGTCACATCTGGGGAGCATCCCCTAGACATAACCGGTGTCGTCTTCCTCGAAAAAGACTAAGACTAGCCTCTTAACTACATCATTACATTCATAGGTTAAAAACGCAGAAAATTTAAAACTTTTTATCTACTTCTACATTGAGGTTTACAGTTACTTCTCGCAGACACATAATATATTCATATCGAGTATACTTAGACCCTTCATATAAGAAGATTACATAGTCTTCTACTTTTATTGCATATATATATATATATATATATATATATATATA
>NC_028647.1:16064474-16124982 GCF_001406875.1 Solanum pennellii
TATATATATATATATATATATATATATATATATATATATATATACATATATATATATATACATATATATATATATAAGATATACTATAGTCTAAAAACTAGATGTCTCTTCTCGAACCATCTAACAAGAGAATAACAATTGGGCATGGCCCATATATCCATACAATAAGAGCCACATATGGGCTATAAAATCTTTAGTTTTCAAATGAAAGAAAATAAACATATTCTCTTTAAGACAAATCAATACACGAATCTAGAAAATGGTATTGTCCTCGAAGTAGTGAGAACCTACCCAACTTGGAGAGTGAGAATTCAAAGCCTTCTTTCAATGTTGTCACAAGACTTTCAACGAAAAAAACCTAAAATGTTTGGGAGAAAGGGAGCAATGGAGTTAGTACGTCACTTGTACAAAGTATTGGCACATATGAACACATATCATAGAAATTATGTTAAAAAGGGATATTTCATTAAAACATGTTAATTTACTTTGAAAAGCATTATGCACATTGAAGAACCGATACAATTCAATCATACATATTCATTAAGTCAATAACATGTACATCACAAGACCAACACTACTAAGTCTAGTCAGTCAACATGCATATCAACATACTTGAGCACATAGTCACTACAATTCTATCCTCAAGCTATAACATCAACAAGCATAGTTAAAAGTTCATAACATCATAAGCAAAACAAGACCATTACCTATGGACCCTCATTAAGTCTATTCGTCCAATGACTAAGCAAAGCCCCATAACCCTACTGAATTAAGTCAACCCAATAAGAACCATAACCACTGTCCAACTTCAGATAGCATATCATTTATGGTACATAACATCATACTTTAGCAATAGAGACCAAACCACATATTCATAAGTGAAACCAATAATATATAGTGTAATCAACATGTAAGATCATGATGTACATATCATTTACATTTATAAACATATACATACATAAGAACATCCTTCTAAGACATTCCGCAAGGATAACTAGTGCAATGATAGGTAGAGTCCCATACCGCTACTTAAGCTAAGCCCCTTAGGTCATCCTAGTTAGAGTTCCTTCCATTATTTCATTTTACCTTCTTGGAACATGTTTCCTTAACTAACATAGACCACACGAGCTAATGTGGAATCCGGTGTCATGGAACCCTACATCGAAAGAAGGCGGACTACTTGCCAAGGCAGTACCAAAACATGAACATAGCATATATGTGGATCCACTAGCTAGTTTTTCTATGGGGGCAACATAGTTCAAGAACTAGGAGATGTAGTTGGGACCCTATTTATACAACATGTATTATAGTCTCCAATCTCATGAGTACATCAGTGATCCTACCTTCCCTATGTGGGAAGGGACACTTCTCACTCTAGTTCGCTCAGTGCTAAGCTAGAGTCCCCTTTGAAATGTCTTTAATGCCTTTAATAATCATCATAACTTAATGTAGGTCATAGGGTCTATCCCTTATATAATTATCATCACAGCTCAAGTAAGAATTCCATGAGTATTGTCTTTTCATTACAATTCATACATGTGAGGTTAGCACATTTACATATCACTTCATAATAAGGAACATTGGTAAGTTATCACCATCCATATAACATTCACATCTTAGCCAACAAATCAGAAACCATAGTTCAAGACATTTCAATTTAACATCATACCAACCCTATCAATCTCATCACAAGGTACACTTTAATATAACTTCATCACTAAACACAAGTAATCATAATTGAAGTAAAGGGTTGAGATCACAAGACTTACAAAATCTCTTTCACACAGAAAATCCAAGGATTTACCATGAACCATCCAATTCAACCCAACAATGGGTGTAACAACATCATTCAAAAGTAATTAATACAATAACTAGGTCAATAACATCATCAATATCTCAATTAACTTCAAATTATAACCTAGGGTTTGGGGGAAAGGGTTCATCATAAATTCTTCAAGAAATAGATTCAATCCAACAATACATTACCCTAGGAAGTCCATGAATGAATTAGAATAGATAAACCAAGTCTAACAACCAATACATTCTTCAATTTTCATCATTTTATAAGCAAGATCCAATATTTGGGGAAATTGGGGAAAGGGACATGATCGATATGAAATTGCATCTATTAAAATCAATTAAACAACAATATACACTTAACTAGTCATAGGCAATTACAGTTTATTATCAATTTGAGGTTGAGAAGGAAACCCATTAGAATAGTAAAACCCTTGGAATTGGGTGATTTAGAAATCAACTTTGAAAAGACCTCTTGGGGAAATAGATCCTAAGAGTGAAGAACTCATACCTTAATGAAGATAAATTCACGAAATTGAAGTGAAATCCAAGAGAAATTGGCCTTCTTCGTTAAGCTTTGTTCTTCCTTCAATGGAGGATTTTGGGAGAGAGAAAGTAGCGAGAGATGAGAGCTTTTGGGTTTTGTTTTGGGAATTTAGTTTAGGTGAGTGGAAATTGACTTTAAAATGACCCTTAGTCTATACATAATCATCCCCTAAATCACCCTAATGACCTCTCACTTAAATGGGTCTTTGTGAAGTCAAAATGCTTAAAATATGATTTTAACGAATATGGGAAGTGGCTCTGCATCACGAGGCTGATTTCTAAATTTTTTTTAAAAATAATTATTTGAGGCATTGGACCTAGTGTAGGATGCTTTAACCTTGAATTCCTCCCTTAAGTAGGCTACTTTGGCAGCCTACCTGTCCATGTTGAGGTCCTCCTCAAGGACCCTTCCTGTGGTCCTTGGGGAGTCGTTATTGAATGTTTAGACCCTATATACTATATTTTACCTATTCAAAGTATTTTTACAAGTTTTTATTAACTTCATTTGATCCTCCTAATCATTCACCAAACATAGGGACGTCAACTAGTTCAATTTAGCTAGTTTCCGAACATTCCTTGATGTCTTGATTCTAAAACTTCCTATATGGTTTATAAACAATATTTTAGGCTTAGAAAAATTATTACAACTCTTAGGCTCTATTGTAGGCTTTATATTAGGTTTTAGACTTCCGGAATATTATAATTACAATTACCCAAATATCTTCATTAGCTGTAAATCGATCACATCACAAGGATTTCTCTAAATATTGGTGTTTCTCCAGTTTTTATTCTTCTTCAGATGTTAATTGCAAATCAAAAACCCTCATCTAAAATTTGTTGTCATCCCCTCTTACTAGTTTGTATGTTTTTGAGAATATATATTCCTATAACAGCTTATACAACTTTACTATTTCAAAACTGAATTTAAACACGTATAACTTTTTGTGTGTTCGACCCAACTCTTTATTTGGTATTATATTAGATAAATGTAGTCTACCCCTAGAATCCAATGAGTGGTATTTGAGACATTAAATCAAAATGGTTCCATTGTCAGGGAATGGTTTTGTGTAAAATTTTATTATTGAAGTTGAATTATGACCTTTTTGGTTATAGTGGAATAAACTTACTTTGGTTTGTGTTTTTGTTGCATGTTTTATAACGAGCAAGGGATGAAAATGAATGGGAGTATAGGTATCCAAGTGGACACCAATAATATATACTAGGAATCCTAATGATGTGAATTACCCAATTCAAGTGTCTGGTGTTGGTGCAATTCCTTTACCTCCTATAGAGGGAAATGTTGCTTCCATGTTACTAGCACAATATTACGAATCTCCAAATAAAAGGATTATATGGAGGTCCAGCTAAAGAAGACCCCGCTAAGCATATTCGAAACTTTGTGGATGTTTGTGGCTTGTTCTCATTCAAGAACATATCACAAGAATTAGTTCATCTAAAGTTGTTTCCAATATCTTTGATAGGTGAGGCTACCTAATGGTCAGTTGAGTTAATGAGGGATTCCATCACCAAATTTGTTGGGTTGTGTTGAAAATGTGTTTGTTCTAGTAAGGTGAAGTCTGAGTAATCCCCGATTGTGCTAAATGTCAAATTTTGCCCAATAATGGAGAGGTTGACGTCATTTTTAACAGCAAAAGACGCCAATAAGTGTCTTTATCCCTAAGGCATGGATACTATGGATCTTGCCTTTTTTCATAATGTAGGTGTTTAATATTATTTTCTTGGGCTGCAGACTTGATTTTGAAGTACAAGGTGAAAACTTGCACGTTGGGCCATTGGACGAGCTGAGTCAAGATCGTCAAAGGGCTTGGAGTTTATCCTACATTCCCTTAGATTTCACTTAATTTCTCTAAATACAGAGTTTTTGTTCTGTAAATTTCCGCAAAATGCTTTCTTCCATGAATTTCCCAGGACTCCCTAATTGAAAGGTAGAAATTCTCTAATTTGAGTTAGGGTATTCTTCTATAGTTGTGGGTATCGATGAATATTGATCTAATTGATTGGGTTATGATTTTTCATGTTTTAATTGATAGGATTAATTCTTTTGAGAAAGAATATACATGTACCATGCCTTACCTATAATATACATGTACCATGCCTTACCTATGTCTAGAAAGATAAAATTCATATAATAGGGTTCGATGCCATCATAGGAGAAATTGTGAATATGGATTTATCCTTATATAATAAAGGAATTATGGTTGGAATTTCTTTTAGATTGAGGTGATATGGTGTTGATTTCTTGAGAGTGAAGCTTATATCATAATTATGATATGTAGGGCTTGAGATTAAAGATTCTATCATCTTCTTTATGTTTTAGAGAGATAAATATTTGAGACAAGACTTTAGGATTTCTTTTGGGCTTATGAAATAATGAGTTGAGTGGATGAGTTTTAGGGTTAGAATCACTTATATATGGGGTTTTTACTTGAGTAAAATGACATAGCTTTGATTTAATTAAAACTAGAAAAGACCAAAAAACCCGCTAATTAAATATGTCAAATAATCACCATGAAAGGCACCAAGGACCGTCCATAGTGAAACGACTCATACTAGGGTTAATAGTCCCATGACCACTAACTTTTTTTGTCACCCCTCTTCACCAAAAAGTAAAACTTAAAACGATGACCACTATGACTATCCTGTTGTGACCTTTAGAAGCAATCAACTCGCTCGTGAGAAAGGGTCTATGTTTGCGCTGGCTACTGCCTAGATCACCACACCCATAACCACAGGTCGTGGTCCTCACCACGAGGTGTCGTGATGATGGGAGGTGATAATTGTTTAGATAGGGATGGCCAAACTCCTCTCATTGGTTGTTGCCCTCTCACTTAGCCGTATCATAGTATACAAGATTCCGGGGTGTTACATCGTGATGTACCATGAGTTTTCGGTACTATTGATACATTTCACCGAGGATTTGATAGTGTCTTAGGCCGTTTTATGTTAGTTTTATGTATTTTTATTTTTATTTCAAGATATAAACCCAGGTGTGGTGTTTTGATGATAAAGCTGATGTTTGTGATGAAATGGACATTTAAGGAGGCATCCTATGGACCGTAGGATGAATCACGCTCCATAGGTAAAGGTCATAGAAGGAAAAAGCATGACAATGTTGATGCTTAGGGAAATCTTGACCATTTGTGGAACAGTGGTTGTGACTGACGAACCATAGAGTGACCTATGGATCATACTATAGATACATATAAGCGGTCAGAATAGTGGTTCCAGTACCTGAGGCTGAAATAATCGAAGTATGGAGCAAAGGAGTGGAGCTACAGACTGTCTTCTTAATCACGGCCTATGTTGTTGGATCGTAGAATCTGACTGAGAAGTGGTAATTTTTGAAGGTTGAAAATTTGGTTAAGTCCTGAACAACGGAAGGGACTAATGAACAGTGACTCAACTCACAGACCGTAGGTAAGCCTCATAGAACAAAGATTTTTCCTACATTTTTATTTCCTTATTTTATTTTCCTTTTAATATAGTAGTTGTTTTCTATATATAGGTGATGTAAACCTCATTTTTGAGGTATAGAAAATATTACTCTTGTTTAGTTATTGTCATTGGAGATTTACTTCGAAACTCTAGAAAGTTATTGATTTCCTAAGTTATGTTTAATGATTTTGGTTTGCCATTCAAGCGGATTTTTGGGGTTTATCACTCTTATTACGTAAGTTCATGATTTCTTTATCTAGAAACATAAATTGTGATCTTACTAATATGGGTAACTAAATCCACAACTAGGGTTGTAAGAACCATGAGCGATGAACAAAGTATGGATAGTGACTAAGCAATCTTCTAATAGTGTTTTGCATGCATTGATAATTGTTTCATTTAGAAGTCTTTTTAACGAGTGCATGCGTTAAAACCCGCTTTGTTGCTACTTTCCGGACGAAGGATGTAGTTAATAAGAAAATAATTATCAACATAGATTTACTATGAAACTATCTAATAGTCTAGTGTTAATTGGTGTGAGGGTGTAAACTAAGTTATACATTGATGCGATGTGGAATGTGAGGTAAAGATAAGGGTTAGTAATTACACACACGTAGCCGGACGAAGGTGCGTGCTAAATTCTCTTGATGTTGGACCAAGTATTTAGAAATACCTAACTTATCACTTTGCATGTAATACATTAGGAATTCATTGCTATTACGAGGATTACCACGTTATGAGCTTGTGGGTAACACATTATCACTAGTTATTCGCTCATCTTGATTCCAATGAAAGATAAATTTTTATTACTTGATACTCAAATAATTTTAGGAATCACAATCACCCACCCCTTAAGTATTTCGGAAAGACCTTGACTAAACACATATAATCGTGGGTTAAAGTTAACTCTAAACAATATTCCCCGTGAGATTGACCACAACATCTTAGATGGGTTGTTTACTTGATAACGATTGATTATGCTTCTTTAGGGGCTGTAATTTGAACGAGTCAAATTTGGCACCGCAACCGGGGTATTTTGACTTTTATATTAAATTTAACAACATTATTGAACTTTAGTAAACTATTTCTTAGTTTTAATTTTTCTTCTTTTTATTTTTGTCTCTCTCAGGTTCCATACTACAGTGTATGCCAAGTACACATGGACATGGACAAAAACATACTCCATATCATCCATAACTAAATAGAACATTGCGGAAAATAAATAACCAAGAGGTGCCACTCCCAATCGAAGGAAATTGAGGTGAAGGTTTTGGTTTGTCGCCTCCAAGGGTAGTTGAGGGTTATTATCAGGCTCCATCACTTAATTATTTGGGAGATACACTAAGGATTCAAGAGCCACAAAACCCACGACCCAAAACAACTATAGGGTAAAGTTCAACATTGGTAACTCTAATGGCCCTCTTGTCCTACCCCTACTACCATCATGTTATACCATTGTAAAAACTAGTAGCCTGATGCTAATTCTCACAAGGATACACTTATTTGCAGGGTTGGCGTCAGATGACCCTCATGCTCACATATCAAAGCTTAGGGTGGTTTACAAAAGCTTTCTGGGATGACCAGATTGAGACATGGATGTTATAGGGATACGAGTATTTCTTCTATCACTTACCGGAGATGCAATGATTAAGCTTAATGAATTCCCTCACAAATCTATATGCACGAAACCAATAGAGTGAATCATTCCTAGAAAAGTTTTATAAAGTGTCCAAGAAGGATAACAAGAAGGATAAACTTAACAATTTCGTGGCACTACATGTATAACCATAATAATTTCATGGAACTACCTAGAGAGTCTGTGAGTATATCTTGGGATTGGTTTACTGTTTATATATTAAGTGTTTCAAATGACGACATCGCTAAAAGAGTATTTCTACAAAGGCAAGGATGACAACAGTAAGGTGGTACTTGACACTAATTTTAGGGTTCTTATGGAGATTGCACTTTTGAGCAGATTGCAGAGAAATTAGGAAATGGGGTCTTGGGAGAAACACCTTCTCAATCAAAGCTACATGCAACCAATCTGCATATGTCTTATATGAGGAGATGGCACATATGAGAATAGAGTAGGGGTTTGCATTGAAGCATGTTAGTTGGGGTACTATTATAAGGAATTATTTGACTAGAGATGCACACCGGCTAAGGAGTGTTATTATGACAAAGAAATTGATGTCAAGGTCAAGGAAATCAAGGTCAGAACTATGGAAATTACAATAGAGAAGGTCAATATGTCTGAAATGGGAGCTACAATCGTGACAAGAACTCCAACCTGACCCACTATGGCAACATAAACAATCGGTTTAGACCTAATGTTCCTCCTTAAAATTAGCACTCTAGTCCTAGAGAAGCTGGAGGTAATATGCCACGAATGGAAGATATCATATAGAAGATGATGAGAAGTTGCGATGCGACTAATGATAATGTTAGAGGGTTGCGGAAAGACTTGTATGGCATTGTTCAAAAAGTTTATGCAAATGCATTACGCATAAAGCATCTTGAGCAGCAGGTGACATAGTTGTCTGCCACAGTGAACCCACATGCCAATATGGAACTCTTCTGAGCAACACTATCCACAATCTGAAAAACAATGGCCATTGTATGACATTCACTACTTGGGGGGAGGGGGTAAGAAAACCATGGATCCACCAATGCCATCTGAGGTTGACATTGATACTAGTAGAGATGATAATATGGTTAAGAAGGTGAGAGAGCCCGAGAATGCGACTGAGAAAGAGGTTGTAGTCACAGATAAATTTGTTCCCTTGCCTAGGCCTCCACCCCCTTTTCCTCAAAGATTAGCAAAGAAGAACAAAGAAGGAAAATAACACAGGTTCATCACTATGCTAAAATAATTTTCAATCAATGTTCCATTCATAGAATCTTTAGAGAAAAAGCTTGGGTATGTGAAGTTTATGAAGGATATGGTTACAAAGAGGAGATTTATGTGTTTTGAGGATGTTGAAAAGTTGCAACATTATAGTGTTACTGCTACAAAATCACTTTCACTGAAAGAGGTAGATCGTGGTTCTTTAACTATTCCTTGTACCATTCGGTTATTGGACTTTGTCTAGGAATTATGTTATCTTGGTGCTAGGATTTATCTTGTATCATTGTCCATTTACAAGAAGTAGGGATTGGGTGATCGAAAATCATGTACGGTATGGTTTCTCATAACGGATCGAACTTTGAAAAGGCCTATTGGAGTACTCCATGAAATGTTAGTAAACAAGAATCATTAATTTTTCTAGCCAATTTTGTAATTCTTAATTGTAAGGTTGACTTTGAGGTTCCCATAATCCTTGGGAGACCATTCCTTCCCACGGGACGTGGTTTGGTTGATATGGAGAAAAGACATATGAAGTTCAGACTTAACAATAAGGAAGCAACATTTGACGTTTGTAGTTCCATGAAGAAGAATAGTAAGATCCAATCGGTATCTGCTATAACTCATAAAAGTGAGAGTGGTTTGGAGGTACAAATTGAGGAGACACTAGGTGTTGTGGAGTTTGCAGTAGTGATAATTCACTTTGAGGGTGATTCATCAGAGAGTTTCACAAGTTGGTGGCCAGACTTAATAGGAGTGAATATTGGGCAAAGCCTAAGAAATTGGACTTGGATATGAAAAATTATGAAATTCCACCAGCGAGACCAACCGTGGAAAAGGCCCCAAGATTGGACACAAGGCTCAACCACCACATTTGAGATATGCATTCTTAGGTAAGGATGTGATGGGCGACAAGTTAAGTGTTTGGTATCACTAGTAAAGAGGTTCAAGCAAGCTATTGGGTAGACTATTGTGGATATTATTGGGATTCCACTCGGTATTTTCTCTCATAAAATTCAACTCATAACAGATCATAAGCCTAGTATTGATCATTAGATAATATTAAATTCTCCTATACAAGAGGTATTGAAGAAGTAAATTATCAAATGGTTTGATGTTGGAGTCATCTATCCTATTACACAAAGTAGTTGGGTATGCCGTGTTCAGTGTGTGCCTAAGAACGGTGGTATTACTATCGTCCAAAATTAAAGAAACGAGTTTATTCCGATGTGGGTGTTGGCTGAATGAAGAGTTTGCATGAATAAGCAGAAGTTGAATGCTTGGAAAGAGAAGGACCACTTCCCTATGTCCTTCATTGATCTTATGTTGGATACACTTGCAGGAAAAGGATGGTACTGCTTCCTTGTTGGGTATTCTGGCTACAATAAAATCTCTATAGCCCCAAAAGACCAATAGAAAACCTCCTTCACTTGCCCATATGAGACATTTTCTTTCAAACCCAGGCCATTGGGTTGTGCAATACTCCAGCTACCTTACAATGTTGCATGAAGTCGATTTTCTCCAATGTGGTTGATGAAACTATTGAAGTGTTCATGGATTATTTATCCGAGGTTGCTGACTCTTTTAATATATGCTTTGACAATCTGGCTGAGGTACTAAAAATGTGTGAAAATTGCAAATTGGTGCTGAATTGGGAAAAGTATCACTTTATGATTAAATATGGCATAGTTTTGGGACACCGGATTTTTGAGAAAAGTATTGAAGTGGATGAGGAAAAAGTGGAGGTAATAGATAATCATCCTCCACCTAAATCGATAGAAAGTGTGAGAAGTTTTTTGGGGCATGCAGGTTTCTATTGTAGGTTCATAAGAAATTTTTAAAAAATTACACATCCATTGTGCAAGCAACTTGAAAACGAGAGTAAATTGACTTCGGTGATGCTTGTCTAATGGCATTTGAAGAGTTGAAGAAGATGTTGGTTTTTTCCCCATCATTATTTCTCCGAATTGGGGGAACTATTTGAAGTCATGTTTGATACAAGTGGGGTGGTGCTTGGCGTGTTATTGGGGTAAAGTCATGAGAAGATACTTCAACCCATTTACTATGAAAGCAAAGCTCTAAATGCAGCCAAAAAGAATTACACGAATACACGGCAAGAGATTCTTGCTATGGTGTTCGCATTCTAGAAATTCACTGTTATTTTCATGGGACTGCAATCATAGTGAACCATTTGGTGTTAAGATATTTGATGGCCAAAAAGGATGCAAAACCACGACTAATTATGTGGGTGTTGTTGTGCAAGAAATTGATTTTATGGTGAATAACTGCTAGGGGACGGAGAACCAAGTTGATGTTCACTTGTCTGGATTTGAGGATTAAGCTTAACTTGAGCTTGGTGATAAGGGTTAGATCAATGATATGTTCCCAGATTGAAAGGTATTGGCTGCCTCCCATTACCTCATTCCTTGGTTTTCCGACTTTATTTGGCAAGAGATTTGTACCTCCGAATATGTCACCTCACCAAATGAAGAAGTTTACGCATTATTTAAAAAATATCTTTTTGAATGAGTTGTACTTGTATCGTAATTGTTCTGATGCGATTATTCGTTGGTGTTTGACCGAGGCGGAGATGTTGAGTGTTCTTGAGATGTGTCACTCATCGCCTATCGGTGGGCATAATAATGGTGTTTGGATTGTGCATAAAATATTTCAGTGTGGATACTATTGCCTAACCATCCAGCAAGATACTCGTGATTTCGCGAAGTCTTGTGATTGTTTCAAAATAGTGTGGGATTTCGAAGAGGCAAGAGCTTCCTATGAACCCAATCATGGTAATCGAGTTATTTAATATATGGGGCATTGATTTTATGGGGATATTTTTTAGTTCATATGGGATGAAGTATATTTTTGTTGTGGTTGATTATATATCGAAGAGGGTGGAAGCAATTGCGCCCCCAACAATGAAGGCAAGAGTCACCACGTTCATGATGAAGAATATCTTCTCCAAATTTGGCACCCCAAGGCTAATTATTAGGGACGGTGGTTACCACTTTTACAATAATTTATCTAAAACATTGCTTGGGAAATACGGTTTCTACCACAATGTAGCTACTCTTTACCATCCAAAGACTAGTGGGAAAGTTAAAGTGTCCAACAGAGAGATAAAGAAAATCTTGGCAAAGACTCTGAATACCAATACACGGATTGGTCAAGGAACCTTGACGATGCTCTATGGGTACACCGCACTACACATAAAACTCTCATAGATATGTATCTATACTAACTTGTCTATGGAAAGTCTTTCCATTTTCCGGTAGAGCTAGAGAACAAAGTCGTGTGGGCAATGAAGAAGCTTATCTTAGATTGGGGCGCTGGATATACTCAAAAGTTGAATGAACTGAATTTGCTCGATGAATTTCTCCTAAAACCTATTAAAGTGCAGCCTTGTATAAAGAGAAGATGAATAAGTACCATGATCAAAGATTTGTAAACCGAGATTTTGTTGTTGGATATCTTGTACTTCTATTCAACTCTAGGTTGCACTTATTTCCTGGAAAGCTTAAGTCCAAATGGTCTGGACCATTCTTACTCAATCAAGTGTTCCTACATGGAGCGGCAGAGCTTGAGAATAGTGAGAGAATAAGGTTAAAGGTAAATGAATATATGATTGAGCTCTATATGGGAAATGCGGATAGTGTGCAACATGTAATTGATGTCTATTATCTTGATGATGTCTGAGTAATCAAGAGACATGTGTCGTGCCCCAACATTAAATCAAGTGTTGGTTGGGAGGCAACCCAAGGTGAAAAATCTAGCCAACCATAGGTTTACAATTTCTGTCAAGTAGTATTCTTTTGATTATTTGATTTCTTGTACTAGAGTAGTTAGTTGTTGATTTTTGGTTTAAGTGTTGTCTAGATATAACATTTGTTCCATGCCTAATTAGTTTCCAGAAAATACAAAAAAATGCCATAATGGTAGCTACATGTGCACGGGCATGAGGCAAAAAATCTTCAGAGAAAAATCTCGTATAGAGGTCTATGGACTCCATGGACGACCGTCATTCAACTCACGCACTATGAATGATGTTCGTAGATCCCAGGTAAGTCCTAATTGTTCTAAGTCATAGAGTGATCTACAGTACCAGTCGACAGACCATAGATTGACACACAGACAACCAACCGGGTCACATATGCCCAAACCTAGGTTAAATAACCCGACCCGAACTCCCAGTTTAAAATCCCAATCTTTAAATTATTTCCTTCTCTTTCATTTCATCTCCCAAAACCGTTTCGAAATATCAAAACTCGTAAAATCACTCTCTAATCACCCATAAATCCCTCACAATACAATTCCCAATTCCTTCCTCACATAAATCATTTCACTGCAAGTTCTCTAAAATCCCCATTCTCAAAATTTTGGTTTCCGGGCTTTGTACAACTAAAAAGATTGTCTTTCGTCCAAAAAAGCTTGTTGTCAAAAAACAATAACACCACTCCTCAATACTTGTTCCCTCACTTTAAATTTTTGTTCATAAATTGAAGGTTGAAATTTTAGAGTCGGATCTTGACCTTGGATGATTGTTCAATAAAAAAGTATGGTAAAAATCAACTAGTGAATGCCCTTCAAATTATAGATTGTGATTATGTGCATCTGTAGTACCCGAATATGTATGTTATGTAAGTCTAACTCTAAGTTTCGACATAGGGTTCAACACTTTGTATGAACTATGTGCCGAGAATATTTGGAACCATAAGAATGACGAAGTAGCATGATCGATTGTTTAAATGCATGGTCAGCCTAGACTTGTGTAAAAACAAAAATGGTCTTCATGAAGTGGTAATAAGAAGCATGTAAAAATCTTGCATAATTTCCATAGATGAGACCCCATCTACGGATAGTAAATCATTCTACGAACCGTGGACCATGTCCGTGCATGGATGCACTGAATTTGTTTTCAAAGTGAGAAACCACGGATTAGGATTATGGTCTATGGCCAATGCTTTTGGTCCTCTGGACCACGGGGGGTTTCCACATACTGTAGGTCATCCTAGGAACCGTAGATCCCCATTGTGAATGATCAATATAGCTGTTGTCTAGATTTTTTATGTTTTTGTTTTTTTATCGTTCCTAGTTTTAAAATATTTCAAGGGTATAATTGGGTTGTTTTGGTAGTGATAAATCTCACACATGTACTCTGGCACCCAAGAAACAAGTGGTCTATGACAAACGAGGAAAATATAAATTGGTCACCCTAACTCTCAGACTGATCAATGAGGACACAAACAAAGAGAAGGATCCATCGTATCTGCTTCTTAATGTACGAACCTTCTCTACTTCACCAAGAACCAGTAAAGGCACCACCCAAAAGTTGAATCCTAACGTAGTCAGTGTCTCCCAGTCTGATGAGGAGCACACACTGACCGGGTCACCAACTTGATCTTTCTCCGATTTCGAATCTAACCAAGCTTCAAGCCGTGAGTCTAACCAGGATTCAAGATCTACCACTCATTCAGCCATGGGTTCCAGTGATAATGATTAAGCAGCTTCATATGATGAGGCAATCACCTTTAAGGACACAAGTCCCACAAAACATCGAGCTTAATCTAGTAGCTAGGGTATCTAACCACTAGTGTGTGAAGGGCAATGACAGATCTACTGGGATGACAAAATTCTTAACGCTATAGAGAAGATGGCCCATACTATATTGAAAGAGCATCGAGTTCTTATAGGGAGCCTTCATAAAATGTGTAGATCCACCGATTGTTGAAGAAAATAAAGTGTGAGTAAATGTCCTGTACCCAAGGACGTATAGTAAGGAGATTATGCGGGTGTTTTATGCCTCCTATGTTGCCACTGTACGCGGGTCCATTCATAAGAAGGCCAAGCTAAATCTACGATGGTCCAAGGTGTCTTAGTAAACATCTCCCACGACACCATAAGTCAATTTCTATACGGCCCTGACCCCCAGCAACATGTGGGCCACAAACACGATAGATTTTGATTATAGATATAACATTGTTAAATAGGAGCCTTCGCAATGGTTTCACATAAAAGAGAGATCGTCATATCATGGCTTTACAGGAAGATGGCACTGGAGGGGGAGAGAGATGAATGGGTTTCTACACCAAAATCAGGCATCAAGAAGTTCACACTTAATTTTGTGGCCTAGTTTTTTGGATTTTTATCAGAAATAGAGTATCTCCTATTTAGGTCGACAACATTGTAACTTGTGATGGAGAAGTCATGGTAGTTGAAATGGTCGCACGAGTTGAGATAGATTTTATAAAAATTCTATTGGCAGAAATACATGAAAGAGCGTTTAACACCACTAACATTTATTCCTCCCCATGAATGATTTTTTAGCTTTGCAAGGATGTTAGAGTGCCTATTTGGAACTGTGATAAATTGGTTCTTGCTATTGGGACATTGTACATTAGGCTCATTCAGAATGAGGTGAATGTGGAGGCACCAAGGAGGGGAGCCTGAGTTGATGTGCCTGTGGGAAATGACTTAGTGAATGCGATCAAGCAAATGAATCGGGAGGGGACTACAGCTACAAATAATGCACTAGTTTCTTCCTCCCATCTCGCAAGTCAGGCTCTAATCTCATCTAGAGCCAACCCTTCTCCGGAACCACGATGGTACAATTGGTCCGAGTCCAAAAGTTTGAGAATTAGATGGACACATTGTTCAACCATCTCAAACGTTGGTTGAAGAATCTGAGAAGCGCATAGAAAAGAGGTTGGAGACCTCCATGTATCATAAGATATGAGTTGTTCTTAAAAGGCTCGATGTTTTCGAAATGAGAGTTCTATAGTGGAGAACCGCCACTATTGACCTATCCTTCATCAAGACCGAGTTGGACCGTCTCTTGGACAACATTGATTCCATCTTTGCCACACCTGTTATTGATCCATAGGCCACACCCTACGAAATTGGTGATGATTCAGTCATTGGTGCCCTAGTTAGTGGAGATAAGCAGCCCAAGCCCACACCTGCCAAATGGAAGAAGCACCATTCTAGTAGAAAACATGAGCGCACGGAGGCGGAAGAGGACAAACGGAGCTAAGCAGGAACGAGAAAATTGGCTAAGAAAAAGTTTGCCTGAGATAAGAAGATGAGGGAGCAGAGAGTTCGTGAGATGATGGTGAGGGCCTCAAGTTTTTTTCCCAATACTGAGGTTCTACCTACCAGGGCGGAGGATGTTAGCACTATTAAGGGTGTTTTATCCATCACTGTGAGCATCACTAAATGTTCTTCACCTCGAGATGCAGGCACTACTATGGTTTACCCCTACTAGTGTTGAAGTGGGATCCGAGAAATCGGACCTACCCTCATGTTGGTGAGTCTTTGGCTCTGAGCGTCATAGGTTTGCTTCACCCAAATACATTAATTTTTACCCTTTTGCGTGCATTGGGGACAATTGCACTTATTTTTATGGGGATGGGGTGAATGTATTGTGAGTGATAAGGTGAATTGTTACTAATTCAACTCACAACGCTCTCTTGGGGTTTCCTTGCAATGTTCTTTTTCCTAAAAAGGCGTCTTAATTTTTGTTGAACCTACATGTTTAGGAATTAATTTTGTGTGTGTAGAAGCATGATGTCATAGTTTTGTTAAAAAATGATACCCGTCTAATTTTTTTTAAAAAAATGTGCTGTAAGTTATAGACTAGCATATGTTGAATGTGTTGGCTTTGAGCATGACATGATAATGAACCAACTTGATTTCATGCCCTAGAGAGAACTTGAACTGGGCAAACTGATAATCTAGTAATGAAACTGTGTGCACAGAGAGTGTCAAAATTGTTTTTAATTAAAGCATTGTGTGCCAATTTAGAACTTGTCTAGTTAGTCCTGCAAAGATAATCCACTCTAGAGTCTACGAATTGATCATAGGTCTTTATTCTAAACATTCCACTAAATGCCTAAATGAATCCAACCAAATTATATGAATGTTCCCTTTGATCCAAATACTTTGACACTTAGTGATACCACTTCTTTCAAAACCCGTAACTCACTTTCCCATAATCTACTGTATTGGCCCTGGTCCCTACTTGGACATGTGCACCTTGACTTAGACCAAATGCCTAAATTGAGGGTGGATAATGCGAAAGTAACCTCAAATATTGGCCCTGATCTGACATCGGGTATTGTGCGCCTCAATTAATGGAAAATCCATAAGTTGAGTTATGATTTGGATCCTAGTTAGTTGCGTCTGCATCTTAAGACGATGCAAGCCAACTTGTATTAGTATATTGAGTTTATGTGCATGCGAGTTGGTTTTCTTAAAAAAATATAGACTTGAAAGAGATTGTGAAAGAAACACATACACACCCACCCACCCACACACACACACACACACACATATATATATATATAAAAATCCGATAAAGTAACTGATAACAATTTTAGTTCATTTAAGATAAAGCAATAACAAACTTAACTTTACTCATTTAGAGTAATATTAGTTTTGTGGGAGATTCTCTAACCAACAACAATTATTATTAGCATAAGTGATTGTAAAACAATTTACCTCACGTTGCCGAGGACCATCGCATACCTTGCAATCAGTATGAAACCTTATTAAACTTAGTTTATCTACTAGTTTAACTTAAGTGATCATCTAAAAAGTATGATCCTTTAATGCCCATGATAACTAATGGTTTATGAAGACTTAAGTTATTATGTACTCGTATCCCCGTATTGCTGCTCAATACTACCCAAAAATTATACTTAGCTTATGTATTTTTAAAACAACTTCTTTCACTTGGTTGAGATAATTGCTCAACACTTAGCTTTAAAAGCTTTCTTGGAATCAATGATCCCTTTTATAGCTCAAAAATCTTTTGGAAAATCTTACTTTCCTCTATCTTAAATGTGAATGAATTTATAAAATCTTAGGGAATACTTATCTCCTTTATAGACTTTAGATAGTGAACTCAACATCTTTACTCTTGATTTAGCTTGAAACTTAAGTCTTAAAAAAACTTTTAGGGAATATTTTTTTCCTTTATAACTTTTGAGAAATGAATTCAACTCTTTA
This sequence comes from Solanum pennellii, assembly GCF_001406875.1. Lineage (NCBI taxonomy): Eukaryota > Viridiplantae > Streptophyta > Magnoliopsida > Solanales > Solanaceae > Solanum > Solanum pennellii. Next base: position 16,082,128 of record NC_028647.1, read on the forward strand.
ATCTTTACTTAAATTGAAACTTGAATCTTAAAAACAAACTTAAAACATTTCTAAAGGCTCTTGAAAACCATTAAGAACTTCGCTTTGACTTGCTTCTTAACTTAAGGACTTGACTCATAAGTTCTTTGACTTTGATCTTAGCTTTCCTTGAATTGTATTATGGATTCAAGGTTCATGATGTCATGTTTGTGAATGATTTAATGATGTTTATATGTACCTTAGAGTGTTAGAATAAACTAGGAAACATATGTACATCACTTAGGCACTAGTACAGAAAGATGGGGAGAGCTGGCGTACGTAGCGCTCTAAGAGGCGGGGGACGCTATCCCTCATCATATAGAGAGAAGGCTGGGATTCTCTGGGTGGCGCAACACCCCAAGGCCCTACAGACAAAGATTGTCCCTTGGGGCAATGGGAGGCACCGCGCCCATCCCTTATACCAGGTGTTCTCGAGTTTTATCATTCCTTTTTCATGTCTAAACCCTCTAAACTTCCATGGTTATTTCCTGAAACACATAGGATCATCAGTACCCTCAATACCCAATAGATTCCACCCGAAATCACACCCAAAAACATGATTCAAAACTTTAAAACACAACTATCAGGAATTCAACGAAAACTTCAACCATGTTCTTCAAGAATTCAATTTATTAACATTCAAAATAGCTTAGATTCGTTGAATTAAACAAGATTGGCATGTGGGTAAAATAACCCAACACTATTTGATCTAATATACGTTTTAAGGGATCACCCCTGACAAATTCCAAACGCAAAGCTTGAGGGCTCTTGACAAATCCTTGGTTTTCTCGTCTTTTCTCCATTCTCCAAGCCCTACCGTGAATTCTAAATCTTTAGAAATTCAAAGAAAACTTAGGTAAGGAACACACAACATCACCCTTCTCAAATATGGATTGAACTTTTTTTTATCAAACAACCCAATTTCCAAAAGTCATATGTCACTCATACGAAATCGAAATTGGAAAAACTCGTTGGCGTTTGAAAGATTAGTCTAAGGTATTCCCAACCATATCAAGAACTACTCCTAATTCATCCAGATCTAGGAGTTATGACTGTTTTATGTCAACCAAAAACACACTTTTAAACTTACTTAATATTTCTAGATTTTCTTATTGTTTTAAAAAATAAGTATATTCAGATCTTAAAGTCTTTTCTAGTCGTTTCATGTAGGGAGATGTTACATAGAAGATGATATCCTTCAGTTTTTTGGGTTTTTGAAAAATTAAAAACCAAAAAAGCGACGGACAATACCATGTAGTTCATCGCTAATTCTGTAAATATTTTGACAACAGAAACTAGTTGCCCACCTGCAAATTGAATTCAATCCAATTTATATATGCTATTCAGATCAATCAAACACACAATTATATAAACAATCTACACAACAAAAAATAAGAAACAGAAAATAACATTTGAAAGTATCTAAATCAAAATTTAAATACTTATAAAATATTTAAAATTTTTGTATATGTTCAAATTTATATAAAAAAATGTGCCTACGTAATCATCGTCATCACAAGAACTGTCATTGTAGGTGTCATCACTTGTTCTTTGATTTGTGGAAAAGTCGCACTCATGGTTTCTTTTTCAGCTTCTCTCTTCTTCTTCGGCTATGCTAGTGCCGCTGTAATTTAGCTATTTGATCAGACATAGCAACAATTTAAAGACTGTCAAGTTCCTCAACTTGACTAGACGACCCAATTCCTTGTAAGTCCGACTGGAGTCGTCTTACATCGTTCCGAGATCCTGGACCATATAATCTACCTTTGTGTGTCCGCTCTACCAGCTTTTCCGTCCAAATTTAGGTGGAAAGTTGAGGCTTCATTTAAACTGAATTATCTATATAATGAGCGATGTAATCCTGAAAGTGACTCTGCATATTAAAAATTAAAATTAAAATCAATATATATAAATACCATAAATATTTTCACTATTAATATATAATATTAATAATAAATAACTTATAAACGTCTTTTCGAGACTTTCCTCCACCCAGTCATCCAGATTAGACTAATTTTCTTTCTTCCTGACATGAGTCTTCTTCAAAACCTCCGGCGCAATGGGAGTGCGCCCAATTCTTTTTCAAATGAATAAAAAATTGAAACTTATAACGATTTATTTGAATCAATTTATTATTCATTTAGAAGCTTGAATCAGAACTAACCATATCTTTTGTAATTGTTCCAAAGGACTACACCTTCGGTGTGCAACAAGCCACCTTGAAGACTGTCTGTAGCCTTTTTTGCTTGGTATTGTACTGCCTTAAACTTGTCTATGTTCCAATACAGACCTAGTTCATCATGAACATGCGGTACCATCCAATGCAGGTGTTCACCATCATCCGACAATCATTAGCCAGGCAGTCAGTCTGGCGAATGCCTTCCTCTCTAATTTGGTCGAAATTACTTCATTGTATCTCGTCTCCCAAGTACACATAGTCTGAATAAAAAATTGAATAAGTTTAAAGACATAGTAAAAAAAAGTAAAGTTTACTAAAGATAACGTAAAAATATATACCTTAAAGTTATTAAACATCGTCTGGGATATACCATTTGGGATCTCCCCCTGGAGTGATAAGCCTGTGTACATTGTCTCCTAACACTTTCTTTTAAAGACCCGACAACATTCTTTGATGGACGCCACCTTCAAAATAGAAAATAAATATGTTAGTTCATGAAAAATATTTTAAAGTATAAGAAAAAAATAAAATAATCTAACAAATACATTACAAAAAAAACTTACGATGATCCATCCGGCTCAATCATGACTCTACCAAGTCTGTCCTTTTGGACAGGAACTAGAGGCTACATCCCATAATGTGGAGTAGCACAAGGTGTAGTTGTAGTTGTAGTTATAGTTGTGGCTGATACATGTTCATAACACTGAGTCTATGGAGGCGTACCAACTAGAATCTCTAATCCTAATGGAAGATAACTTAGGAGATGTACATGTGGGAGATGGAGTACCTGCCGATAAGGGTCTTCATCAATGAATAGATTGTAAAGGTAGGTACTCGTAGCGCACTTAAGGCAATGCCTGTGAAGTTGAGCAAGCACCGACTGGTTGACGTAAATTAGGATTGATATTTTTGGGGATCCACCGTACCAAACGGCACAACAAGTGCATGTCTATCATGGCCTATGCGCTCTAGCGTAGAAGAAATAGATCTTGCATTATCATCAGGATCTATTGATCTCCTAGACTTTTTTTCAGCCAGTTTGGTTTGTCTAACTCAAAGATGATCCCGATGTATATCATTCTCACCGTCTGATGACATCTATATGCAAATTTACATGTGTTATATATAAAAAATCATAAATTCAATAAAAGTTGCAAAATCCACTAACTTACATATATATACTATCTAGCTTCATTCAACACTATTCTTCCTCGCTTGTTTCAATTCCATCATTATCCCATTCTTACTCCTCGGTTGTTTTATTTACATTATCCTCCTATTCTTCTTCATCAAATGATTCATTTTTCACATTCTCAAACATTTCTTCCTCAAAAATCAGTATCTCATCATTAGATACATCGTCTAATATGTGTTGAGGATGTTCTAGTGTAGTTTCCAATTCAGCATCAACTTGTTGTTCAACAATTGCAACATCATTTTGTTACGCCACATCTAAGACATTGAAGATTTTAATTCTTCCCACAAGCCTACTTTTAATAACGATAAACCAATCAATTTTGTCTCTACGCAATGGATATGAAGCATAAACAGTTGTTTGGAATTTTGTGCAATGATGAAACGATCATAACTTCTGTATTTCCTGGTGTGCTTAACTTCAATTATATTATGTTGATGGTCCAGTTTTGTGCCTCTTTGTGATGGGTCAAACCACTCAAACTGAAATAATACAATCTTCTTGCCAACCTGAATACTTAACTTCTATAATTTCATGAATGAAACCATAATATTCAATAGTTTGTCCAGTACCATCAACACCACCTTTTATGTAGACACCGCTATTATTTGTTTTCTTGTAGCTAGAAACTTCTTTAAGTTTGTGTGAGCAAAAGTATGCTCTAGTATAAAAATTTACTAAAAAGTATAGCTTGTATAAATATCGACATAAGAATAAGAGTTAAAAAACATAATTCATAAACCAAGATCAATGCAAGTGAATATCATCTTAAGACATATTTACGGTACTTCCTTGGAGTAATCTATTTGATTATAACTATGATAACTTGATGTGAGAATGTGTCAATTCTTAGTGTTTGTCATTATCCATGGAAGGCATGTTACCTTCCAATCCAAGGTAAGTCATTGTCCATGGAAGAGGACATAATTATACCTATCCAATATACCATATAAAGGTATCATTTCACCAATAAAAGCTACCATGATAAGGTATCATCTCCTTAACAATCCAAGATACCACGAAGAGTTATCATCTCCTTACCAATTCAAGCTACTATGAACATGCATCATCTTCTCACCAATAAAAGATACCATGAAGAGGTATCATCTCCTTACAAATCAAGCTACCATGAAGATGTATCACATTAAAAATACAAGTAATCCCTGGAAAAATGTCACATTACCAATCCAAGCATCATTGGAAAGGAATTAAATTACCAATTCTGACAATCCATGGAAAGGTATTACATTACCAATCAAAGCTTGGTATTATCACAATAACTCATAAGTTCTTAGATTAATTTAAGGTGATATAGCCTTTCAACCTAGAATCATAGAATGTGATAAAACCATTCACATTCATACATAAGCAACTTATATGAGAATTATCCCTTCCACAACAATTACATCTAAAAAATCAATTAATAATAGAATTTTTAATCTCAATCCCTACATCTCAATCATAAATTCATAATAAAATTTTTAATCTCAAGTCTACCTCTCATAAGCATCAAATATGGTTCACTCTCAAACAATCAATATCATATTATCTCATCGGCCTCTATCTCAAGGAAATTTTAGTCATAATCCATCAATTCTATAAGGATACATCTAAACTATTAATTAATCCTTTCATGGCATCAAACCCAATCATATGAATTTCATCTTTCTAGATATCGATAAGGCCTAGGTACATGTAATTCTTCCTAAGAACATTTAATCCTATCAATCAAATCATAAACAATGATAATCCAATAAATTGGATAAACATTCATCGATACCCACAAATATAGAAGAAACTCCTAACTCAAATTGGAGAATTCTACTTTTCAATTTGGGAATCTTGGGGACATAATGGAAGAAAGAATTCCATGGATCAAAATTTATCAGACCTTGATATCAAAGCACACAAAATTCTTGAGGAGCTGAGAATCTAACTTGTTCCTAGCTCAAACTCTTTCTTATTCTTCAAGTTGTAGGGAGAAAAATACTTGAGAGAAAGACTTTGGGAATTATTTTGGGTTTTTTAAATAATGAATTGACTGGGTGATTTTTGGAGTTAAAATCACTTAGATAGGGGTCATAGTCTTGATTAAAACGACATTGCTTTCGTTTAGTTAAAAACGGTAAAGACCCAAAAATCATTGAACTAAAAATTGTCGAACCATTACCATGAAAGGCACCACGGTTCGTCCATAGTCACACGGGTCATACCAGAGCTCTTCGTCCCTTAACCAGTAGCTTGGTTTGTCATCTATTTTCTATAAAAAGTCTAACTCAAAACCAGGACCACTCTCAGGACCCTATGATGGCCCTTTACAAACAGTCTAGTGACACATGTGGGAGGGTCTCAGCTTTGACATCTTGGGCTAGACAATTCTTAGCTCACGAGGCCCATCACCATGGACCATGGTCCTTACCACGAGGCGTCATGGTGTTCATGTGATGTTAGTATGGCTTGGTAAGGGATATCCAAGCTCCCTTCCTTGATTGTTCCCTTCTCACTTGGCTCTAGCTTAGCCTACTAGATTCTAAGGTGTTATAGAGCCTCACCAAACCATTTGTTTTATCATCGAGTTTGTCTTATCTATGGTTTGGCCTGCTGTAAATTTTAGTGAGCTAATGCTAAACCAGGTGACTTGATAAGTATCATTGGCGAGTACAAACCTTGATTTTCTTCAACTTTATCAGCTATTTTGCTTATTCTTGCCCAGTAATGCCCCTTCCTTGCTCTTTTGCCTTCACTAATAAAATAAGCTTTTTAACATAAGTTTAGAACATGAAATAGGTATTGAGGACTCTAAAATATTGGATAATAAGACCCAAATTAGTCAAAATCCTTGACTCATCATCATCCACCCACTGGTTTTTATTAATTACCCTAAATGATTTTGCAATTCAAATTTCTAGATAAAATAATCTATGATATACCATTCTCTATGGGGTTCGACTCCAAATCTTAGTTGGATATTTTTATTTGCCACGATTACCATCTCTTTTATGTGGTTTTAAGTAGTGCATTTGAGAGTCGTCATACATCACATTTTGATTGAAAAAAAAAAGTATTATGTCTCATTCAAATAGAGCACAAGATGAAAAATATATTTGTCATGTTACTATCTCTTAGCTTGATGAGTATACATTTTTAAAAATAGATTCAAAAAAACCACATTCTAAATAATATTATATTAATATTTGATTGAAATAGAGGGATTATAAATAATTTGTTTAATATTAATATATATCACTATGATATATTCAATGAAATAAGTTATTTTTCATAAATTTCAATGATCAAAAAAAATTGAAAAGAGTGAACAACAAATAACAAGAGAAATTCCCTTCCGGGGCACCAAAATACTAAAAATCCTATGGGAAAAGAAGCATCATTTAATAAGATTTAATTAATCTTTTAGCATTAATTTAATGGAGTCATTCCTGATCAATGATTTGAAAATTTTAAGAGATCTATGGGCGGAGTATAGAACACAACACTTGACGTTAAATATAAGACGCTCATCAAAATGAGCTGCAATGTTGTTGATGTTAAGCAATATCTCTTCAAAGAAAATTTATCATTTTATATATTTTAGCCTTCCAATTATATGTAGGTATTTAATTATTTTATCCAATGAAATCGTGCAACGCAATATAGATATATCGTGGTTTCACGGTATTTTTAATGCTTATTCCTTAAGTTTAGTGTGTGTCCAAAAGCCTTTTTGTATTGATTTTTATGTAAGTTTCTCCTAATTTGCAGAAAATCTGTCCAATGGTGAACACGGAAGTTTTTCAGCGAGAAATGCAGAAGAGACCACCAACAGAGTTTATGACGGTCCGTCGACTCTCTGACGGTCCATAGGTGGCATCATAGTGAGGAGAGAAGCTGCTGAAGGAAGATGGAGAAGTCTGACGTAGTGTGGGATTATGGTAGTCCATGATTGACCGTCATAGCCACGACCGTCCGTCCTGCTGGATCATCCGTTTGATCAGAGAGTAGTCCCAGTACCAAAATTCCAAATAGTTAAAGTATAATGGAACGGAGACCCTCGATGGACCGTCGTGCTTGGAACGGTGGTCACGAGGTCCATCCACTGAAACGCTTTTGGACAGATTTTCAGTAATTAGAATCCTTCTTTATTAGGTTTTTGTTTTTATTATAAATAGTTCGAAAAACCTCATTTTGGGGGGTTAGACTGTTAGACTTTTCGAGTTAGACATTTAGGGATAGACTTTTCGATAATAATTAGTTCTCTTGTTCAAGTATTGAATAATTAACTTCAGTAATTGATACACTTTTTCTGGAATTGGTTGTTGGTGTTTTTGTTGATTAATCAAGTGAATTTCTAGATTTTATTCTTTATCATTAACGTAAGCGCATGAATTCTTATATTAAATATATGAATAGTGTGATTCTGACCAAGGGTAACTAAACTCCATAACTAGGGTTATGGGAACCATGGGTTGATAATAAGGTAAAATCTAACTAAAATAGCAATTCTAGAATAGCGTCTTGCATGTATTGATAATTCTTTCGTTTAGAAGTCTTTTTAACGGATGGCCAACGTTAGATCTCGCCTAAATGCCACTTAGCGGACCAAGGAGGTGGATAATAGGAAAACAATTATCAACATAGATTTAGTGTACACTATCTAATAGGCTAGTGTCGGTTTGTACGAGGTAATAAATTAGTCAAATATCGAATACAATGCTTAATATGAGGTAAAGGTAAGGGTTAGTATAGCATAACACGTAGCCGTACCAAGGTGCGGAGTGAAATTTTCTTCATGTCGGACCAAGGATGTAGAGATACATAACTTATCACTTTACATGCAAGATACTAGGAAAGAATTGTTATAGTAAGAAATATCAAGTTAGGAACCAGTGGGGAACACTTATGCCCTATTTACTTTTATTAATTAATTAAGCTCCGAGATTTGAATCTGTTAGTTGTTTACTTTAATTTAGTTAATTATTTTCATTAAATTAGAAATAAAACCTCCCTATTTTGTCTTTTGCTTTCTAGGGAAATAATTGACTAAATAATGGTAATAATAGAATAAAGTTAAGTCTGAACTATTTTCCTAGTGGGATCGATCCCAACCTCATTAGTTTGGTTCTTTACTTGATACGACCGCTTTACTTCTTATTTGAGAAGTAAGTTTGAGCGTATCAAATTTTGGCGGCGCTGCCGGGGAAAGTAGCTTTTAGATTAACTTAAACCTATTAATAATGTTTAGTTAATATTTTCGTAATTTTACTGTTCTATTGTTTTTTATTCTTGCAGAACTAACTTTCTTGTATGCCAAATACACGTAGAGGAAGTGAACCCTTGTTTCCCTACGACCACGAATTAGAGCTTACACTACGTAACCTGAATCAAAACTTGGGTATTACCGATAATGATCCAAACCAGAACATACCAGCTCCAGTTGATGCTCATGGTCAGTTATTACCCGATGATCCTTGTGAAAATCAACAAAGGGGACAAAATCCCGCTCCACGTCCTCAAGAATAATACATAGCTTATAATAATATTGCAGACTCTGATCGGCCACTTGTCTTTCCCCCTCTACACAAGGCCACACCATTGTGGTAACTAGTAGTCTGATGCAAATGCTCACTGCTAGAGGTTTGTTTTCAGGGCTACCTTCTGAGGACCCACATGCCCATATAGCTAAGGTAAGGACAGTGTATAAAAGTTGTGTAGGGAGGCCTGATTTGAATTTGGATGTAATAGGGCTAAGAGTATTTCCTCTCTCACTGACGGGAGAGGCTCCTATTTGGTTCACTGAGCTCCCTTATAACTCAATTTTCACCTGGAACCAACTAAGGGACGTTTTCTTAGCTTGTTACTACCCGGTCTCCAAGAAAGTAAATCAGAAAGACAGAGTGAACAACTTTGTGGCACTACCAAGAGAGTCAGTTAGCAGTTCTTGGGATAGATTCACTTCATTTTTGAGAAGTTTCCCCAATCACCGCATAGATGATGAGTCACTGAAGGAATAATTCTATCGGGGACAGGATGATAAGAATAAAGCGGCATTGGATACTATAGCGGGTGGTTCTTATAGGGAGTGTCCTTATGCCGAGATTGCCGAAAAGTTAGAAAAATCTCCCGCAATAATAAAGCTTGGAGTACTAGGAAGTCAGATACTGGAAGAAATACCTTCGCAATGCAGTCCACACACAACCCAGCCACAGATGAGATTCGTGAAGAGATGACTCAGATAAGAACTGATCTTGGGTTGGTATTAAAACATGTCACTGGGTACAGAAAAGATAACTGCAGTGAACTACTTGTCTAAACCACCACAACCAAATGATGAATATTATTATGAAGAGGATTCCTATTCGGTAAATGAGCAGACGGGGGGTTTTCGACCGAATGCCCAAGGCTCAATTCAGGAGAATTGGCGCCAAGCTCAAGGAAACCAAGGTCGGAACTATGGTAACTATAACCCTGAGGGTAATTATGTCCGAGATGGAAAATACAACCGCGACAACAACTTCAACAGAGGTAACTATGGTAACAGAAATGATAAGAATGGGCCCTATTTTCCTCCTAAATATCGTGAAGTTGCTCATAGAGATGATGGAGGTAGTATGGCGCGAGTTGAGGATATGTTTCAAAAAATGATGAGGAGGTTCGATGCTAGTGATAAGAAGATTAAAGAGTTAAGGAGTGATTTAGCAGGTATTGGGCAGAAAGTCGATACCCATGCAGTATCGATTAAGCAGCTTGAGTTGCAAATGGCCCAATTATCTGCGACTGTGAACACACGGCAACCGGGCACTCTTCCTAGCAATATTGTCCAAAATCCGAAAAATGATGGACACTGTATGGCAATCACTACTCGGGGTGGTAAGCAAACCATTGACCCACCTATACTGTCTAATGAGATAAAGGTGATAAAAGATAATGATAAAGTGGTAGAGGTTAGTGGTGAAGTAGAAGATAACATAGGAAAAGATGTTGAAATGCCTAAAAAGGTAACTCCCATGCCTAGAACACCACCCCCTTTTACTCAATGATTAGTGAAAAGACCGAGGATGGTAAATATCGGCGTTATATAACAATGTTGAAGCAACTTTCTATCAATGTCCCTTTGGTAGAAGCTCTAGAACAAATGCCCGGTTATGCCAAGTTTATAAAAGATCTGGTTAGCAAAAAAGATCGGTCACTTTTCAGAATGATGATAGAATGCAGCATTGTAGTGCTATTGCTACAAGATTTCTAGTACAAAAGAAAGAAGATCCGGGTGCGTTCACTATTCCTTGTACAATCGAGTTATTACATTTTGCAAAAGCATTATGTGATCTTGGGGCAAGCGTAAATCTCATATCCCTCTCGATTTACAAGAAGTTGGGGTTCGGTGATCCAAAGCCCACTGCGATGCAACTACTAATGGCCGATTGAACAGTAAAAAGACCTATAGGGATACTCCACAATGTGCTAGTAAAAGTGGAGTCGTTCATATTTTCGGCAGGTTTTGTTACTATTAATTGTGAAGTCGATTTTGAAGTGCCTATCATTCTTGGGAGGCCATTCTTAGCTACGGGTAGAGCCTTAGTTGACATGGAAATGGGGAAGATGAAATTTAGGTTGAACAATGAAGAAGTGACCTTCAACATTTGTAGGTCCATGAGGCAGAGGGGTGAGCTCTAATCGGTATGTGCTATATCTTACGAAGTTCGTAAGTCATTCGAGACACAAATAGAAGAACGTCTAGGTGTAGAAGCATTAGCGGCGGTGATAATGAATTTTGATAACGAATGCATTGAAGAGTATGGTCATTAGTCGCGGCTCTTTATCGTGGTGATGTTCGGTTTAAACCGAAGAAATATGACCTAGACATGAAGAATCGCGAGTCTCCACCCTAGAAACCATCTATAGAGGATTCTCCTAAGTTAGAACTAAAAGATCTCCCACCTCATCTCAGGTATGAATTCTTAGGAAATGTTGACACTTTGCCGGTAATCATTGCATCAGATCTGAATGAACAACAAGTTGAGAGTTTGGTGAAAGTGCTAAAAAGGTTCAAAAGAGCTACTGGGTTGACTATTGTGGACATTATTGGGATCCCTCCTGGTATTTGTTCTAATAAAATCCAACTCATGCCCGATCATAAGCCAAGTATTTAACACTAGAGACGCTTAAATCCACGTATGCAAGAGGTCGTGAAGAAGGAAATCATTCAATGGTTGGGTACCGGAGTAATATATCTGATAGCCGATAGTAGTTGGGTATGCCCTATTGAGTGTGTACCTAAGAAAGGGGAAATGGTTGTGGTCCCCAATGGACAAATGAACTTGTTCGAATGAGACCGGTTACTGGATGAAGGGTGTGTATGGATTACCGTAAATTAAAGGAATGGACCGAAAAAGACCATTTTCCTATATCCTTAATGGATCAGATGTTGGATAGACTTTCTAGAATAGGGTGGTACTATTTTCTTGGTGAAATCTGAGTAATCAAGTGTCTTCAGTCGTGCCGCGATGTTAAATCAGGCGCTGGTTGGGAGGCAACCCAATACGTATCCTCTAACATAACTATAGTTTTCTTTCAAGTAATGGTAGCATTTTTACTAATGGGTTTTAAATTTGAAGGTAGCACATCATAAGGAAATTCTGCAGAAAATCACACCGCAACATTCACTAACGGATACATCGACGGACCGTCACGCTTGCGATGGACCGTCGCATGAATACGTCGTGCCAGGTACGTTTTTCATTTATTTTTAAAATTAGGTCAACCACGACGGAACCCATGATGGACTGTCGCATCTGCAACGGACCGTCGTCGGGGACTCGTTGCGTCATTAACCAGCAACCCGACCTCTCACGGCTGGCGATTTTTAAAAGTTTTCAACCTTTTGAACTCCCCAACCCTTCATTTAAATCGTTTCTTTACCTCTTTCTCCCATTTCCTCCATTTCCAACTTCCTGCCTTTCTCATCCTCTTCTCTATCAACTGATCCACATCACTTCCCCAAATCCCAAAATCCCAAAATCTTCTTTCTACTGGTCGGAGTCTGCTGCTCTGTTTCTGATCTTGATAGTTGATTGCCTCACTTGCTTGTTTTTCTCCTCTTCTAGGTATGTGTCTCTAATCTATACCCATTTACAATGCATTTTTTTTTTCAATTACTATTGGCCTATTTCTTTTTGGTGGATCTTTGCTCTTTAATCAATTTTGTCTGACCTAGGTTGAGAGTCCCTCGAATTGCTTTGTTAAAAATCGAGAAATTGGTGTTTTAGTATTGTTAGTTCGCTAAGGGTTAGAAACATGTAGGTTAATATCATGTTTTCCGTTTGAATCATAGGGTATGATTGTGGCATCCTCAGTTCTGTCACTGAATGACAGAACGAGACCCCGACGACGGACCGTCGTACCCACGACGGACCGTCATAGGGTCTATCCCAACACCCCACTATTCATTTTCTCTAAGTGTCCACCAACGCACATATGCGACGGACCGTCGTTCCCACGATGGTCCGTCCTGCACAACCATTATGGTAGTCAGAGACCCTATTCCTAAGGATCTCCAACTTTTTCTAAGTATCCTCTGACGGACATCTACGACAGACCGTTGTACCCACGACGGTCCGTCCTGCACAACCGTCATGGTTGTCAGAAACCTTTGTCCTAAGGGTCTCCATTATTTTTCTAATTCTCCACTAACGGACATCTATGACGGACCGTCGTACCCTTGACGGCTCGTCCTGCACAACCGTCATGACGGTCAGAGACCCCTCTCCTAAGCGTCTCCATACTTTTTTTAAGTGTCCTCTGACGGACATCTACAACGGACGGTCGTACCCACGACGGTCCGTCCTGCACAACCGTCATGGTAGTCACAAACCCTTGTCCTAAGGGTCTCCATTTTTCTATGTGTCCACTAGCAGACATCTACGATGGACCGTCTTACCCTCGACTGTTGGTCCTGCGCAGCAGTCATGATGGTCAGAGACCCCTCTCCTAGGGGTCTCCATTCTCTTTCCAAGTGCCCCACGACGGACATCGACGATGGACCGTCATTATCACGACGATCCTTCCTCCTGCTTATCCATCATATATGTCAGAGACTCTCTTTCTGAGGTTCTCCGAATAAACATTGTTTAAGTAAGACTTGACAGACCCCATGACGGTCCGTCATACTCAAGACGGGCCGTCACCTGGTCCATCTTGTTACACTGCAATTACAGAGATGTCATTATAACTTTGCTCTTATGTGTATTTTGTCTCGTTTTGGCTTGTCTTGTTTTCTCCTTCTAATACTAATAATGATTCTTTACAGGTACTATCTCTAATGCAACCGAAACAAGATAAAGTTTACCCACGTGGGAATTCAAAGTCTGTCGCCCCATCTGCCCGGCTGGTTATAGGATGTGAATATGATCATGATCCCGAGTACATGAGCCCAGGCACTGCCACTCCAGCACGAGCTGCACGTGCAACCAGAGCTACGCCGAAAAAGGAGGCATTCGGCGTAGTCACTACCTCCCAGTCTGATGCGGAGCGCACACTGACCGACACACCTTCTTGGTCAGTTACACAAGAAGAAGGAGCTTTTGGTTCCTTAGGAGTTTTGTGGTCGGAGAAATCCTCCGGGTCCGCAAAAGTCTCTGCACCCGCCACGGCTGCACAGTCTGCCTCGTCTGATGAGGCTGACAGTCCTGATTCCACTCCAGGCTCACCGAATGGAGTTCCCGCCACGGTTTCCGACCAGCCCCATCGGTGTTGTGTCAACGGGCAATACCAAGTATATTGAGACGCCAAGCTTCTAAATTATAAAGGCGTCATGACACGGACCCTTACACTAGAGAGGCGGGTCCTTACGGGAAGTATCCCTACCATGAAAGATATCCACACTCTCTTCACCAGACACCGGCTAGAGTGGACGGCTCGTTCTTTGGGCTTCTACAGTGAGGAGTTCGTACGAGAGTTTTATGCCTCTATATGTGGATACTCTCTGATCACAATTGATAGGCGGGCTAATCCCGCCAAATAGTCCCCACTTAAGCACGTTAGAGTACGCGGCATAAAGGTCGACATCTCCCTGCAAGTCATCTGCCAGTATCTATACATCGAGGATGTTTATACCACAAGGACCCCTCTCAGCGCCGAGTTCGACTGCCGGTGGAAAATTGTTAAAGAGGTCCGATTCTTGTGTTAGCGATCACCGAGAGAGACCACCAAGAGGTGGATGGCCCAGCACTTATCTATTGATGGAGAGGCTGTCGACTGGGAAATGGAGCCGAAGGGAGTCATCAGGAAGGCTAACTTGACCTTCACAACTAAGTTTCTATGGTTGATTGTCTGCCACTGCCTCTCCTCCACGGCTGCAGATAATATAGTTACATGGGATCGCACAGTTCTGATGGCAACAATGATGGCCGGGTTTGAGGTTGACTTCGCTTGGCTTCTCCAAGAGATCATGCACGAGAGGGCTTTCAAGGTCACCACTACTTACCCTTTTCCGTGCATGGTATTTTAATTATGTAGGTCCGCAGTTATGCCCATCTGGCACATTGAGCAGCTCAAGACTCCGCAGGGCAATGTTGATATAGGCCTCATCAAGGATGAGGCCAATGAGTTGGCTCCACGCCGAGAGCCCCGTCCAGAGGTGCCTTCACTTTGTGAGAATCTGGCTGATACTGTAGCGCATTCTAGAACGGCTACGCAGGCTACTTCAGCACCCCCACACAACACCCCGGTTGAGTCTATCCCAGGTAGTAGCACTGCCCCAAGCTCTTCTCGCTCAGCCCCTTCCCCCGCTCTGGTCCCGCTTTCTAAGGTCCAGAAACTAGAGAACAGATGGCCACACTTCTGCCTCACACCCAGCGTTGGATGCAGAGGTCTATTGCTGAGGAGGAGGAGCTCCTGGAGCGTAAGATGACACATCACACTGATAGAAAGATCGCGGAGGTTTATCAGCTTTTGAGTTGCGGGTGCTAGCCCGGCTAGCCCCTCCGGTGGACATGTCAACCCTTTAGGCTACGGTTGAGAGTTTGCGAGCAGATCTTGATATGATCCTAAAGGCTAGGGTGCCTGAGTCTGACGCCCCTTCTGCAGAGGCTGCTGAGGACACAGTGTTGGCTACTTTATTCGCCACTTCTCACATTCCACCACCTCCTCCTCGAGATCATGCCAAGAGGCGCAGGGGTCGAGAGGAGGATGAGGCTGGGCAAGGAAGAAGGAGCGCCGTGAGATGGAGGCTGCGAGGAGAGCCTCTATTGCTAATGAAAATGCACGTAAGATTAGGGTTGTAGAGTTAGCTACCGGGGCATCTAGCTCCAGAGATGTGGAGACAGCGAGAAGCAAGAATGATAGTGTTGTTGCTGATGAGAAAACTACTATGGGTGTCAAGAGTACAGAGGTAGTGGGTTCTGGCGAACCGAAACCACAAGCTTGCTGATCGCCGGAACTTTGCGCCTCAGGTTTGCTTCACCTACCACTCTCGTATTTAAGTTTTTTATGCATTGGGTACAATTGCATATCTTTTAATTGGGGGTGGGGTAAATGGAAAGTGAGTGCTAGGGTGAAGTATGAGTAGCCCAATTCACGATCCTCTTTTGGGGTTTTCTTGCCTGTGTTCTTTTTTCCCCAAAAGACTGATTACATTTATTGTTGAACTTGCATGTTATATCTTGTGTACACAGTATAACTCTGAAACATGATGGCTAAAACAAATATGATATAACGATATGAAAATGATGCATGACTAGTCATAGTAATTGATAATTGTGTGGCTCTAAACATGACATAGAGATACACTACTGCATGACGTTGAATCTAAGACTCGAACTAAGTGTCTAATAATCTGGGATTGTAATGAATTACAAGTGAGTGTGAGGAAAATTTGAAGGATCCACCATTGAGACTGAGCTAGAACTTGCCTTGTTAGTCTTGCTAAAAGTAAGCCAAAATGAACAATTAGGAAAGAATCATAGGCCTTTGTTCGAAATAGTCAATCTTGAGCCAAAAAAAATAGAAAACCAAATGAAGTTAATCCCGTATTGGTCCAAATGATTTAAGCCTAAAAACAAATCTGTCTTCTTCACCCCAACTGATCTTCTCTGGGAACAATGTGTTGGCCCTGGTCCCTCCTTGGATATGTGCATCTCAGTTTATGACAACGCATATGTTGAGGGTGGCTAATGCAGAACACAACTTTGTCGTGGCCCTGACCTGCCGTAGGTATTGTGAACCTTGACTTATGGAAAAGTCATGAGTTGAGGGTGGCTGTTATAAGGAATACTCTGGAAAGTGGGGTTGAAAGAACGAAGAGAAAGAAAGAATAAAACAGATGTGATTAAAAAAAAGTCACTTACATATAAGGATAAGAAAGGAAAACGGCAAGATAAAAAGAAAATTTTAAAAATGGGCGAAATAAAACAATAAAAAGGTGGTACGTTTAGCCGACATGTCAAGGAGGGCAACAAGTCACTAAAGTATACCTAAATATACCCTACCTCACCCTGAGCCTATGTTACAAACTAAGAAAGTCCTATCGTTATCCTAAGAGTTGTATGGCAAACATAAAGAAGTGAAAATAAGGGCAAGCTTATGGCAATATGTATGAATGAGTTGTGAATTTGTTCTGAGAGTGAGTGTGGAAAGGTAATCCTTACACTCAAACTGAAATCATTGTGTGAAAAATGAGGATGTTGTTTTGAAGTGAGGACACTAAATGCAATACTTGAAATATTAGCACCTCGGTGAGAAATTGAAGATGATAGGTGTCAGTGCGTGGTGAGTCTGTGTCATGGTCTGGTTCCACACAATTCAAGCATAATAGTGATAACATGCATAAACATGATGAGAATGATCGGGATTGATAGCCAAATGATTGCGAAATCTAAAATATTGATACTCTTGTACAAAGATTTTGTAGTGAGTCATAGTGCATCGCTTGAGGAAAAATAACAAATTTAAGTTTAGGGTGTTGATATACCGTGGTTTCACAGTATTTTTAATGCTTTTTCCTTAAGTTTAGGGTGTGTCCAAAAGCCTTTTTGTATTGATTTTTATGTACGTTTCTCCTTATTTGCAGGAAATCTGTCCAATGATGAACATAGATGTTTTTGAGAGAGAAATGCAGAAGAGACCACCTACGGAGTTTATAGCGGTCCGTCGAGTCTGTGAAGGCCCGTAGGTGGCATCGTAGTGAGGAGAAAAGCTACTGAAGGAAGATGGGGAAGTCTTACCTAGTGTGGGAGTACGAAAGTCCATGACGAACCGTCATAGCCACGACGGTCCGTCCTGCTGGTTCGTCATAATGATCAGAGAGTAGTCCCAGTACCTAAATTCCAAGAAGTTAAAGTATTATGGAGTGGAGACCCTCGACAGGCCATCGTTCCTGGAACGGTCTGTCATACTTGTTCGCTAAGGGTAATGAAGAAATCAGCAGAAGAATTTTGTGAAGTATGGGACGACGGAGGCCATGACGGCCCGTCGTAACCACTATGGTCCGTCACAAGGTCCGTTGACTCAGACGCGTTTGGACAGATTTTGTGTATTTAGAATCCTTCTTTTAATAGGTTTTTGTTTTTATTATAAATAGTTCAAAAAAACTCATTTTTGGGGGTTAAACTGTTAGACTTTTCGAGTTAGACTTTTCGATAATTTTTAGTTTTCTTGTTCAAGTATTGAAGAATTAATTTAAGTAATTGATACACATTTTCTGGTATTGATTGTTTGTGTTTTTGTTGATTAATCAAGTGAATTTGTGGATTTTATTCTTTCTCATTAAAGTGAGTGCATGAATTCTTATATTAATTATATGAATAGTGTGATTATGACCATGGGTAACTAAACTCCATAACTAGGGTTGTGGGAACCATTGGTGAATAAAGATGTAAAATCTAACTAAAATAGCAATTCTAGAATAGTGTCTTGCATGTATTGATAATTTTTTCGTTTAGAAGTCATTTTAACGGATGGGAAATGTTAGAACTCGCCTTAATGCTGCTTGCCGGACCAAGGAGGTACATAATAGGAAAAGAATTATCAACATAGATTTAGTGTCACTATTTAATAGGCTAGTGTCGGTTTGTACGAGGTAATAACTTAGTCAAATATCGAATACAATGCTTAATATGAGGTAATGGTAAGGGTTAGTATAGAAATACACGTAGCCGGACCAAGGTGCGGAGTGAAATTTTCAAGATGCCGGACCAAGGATTTAGATATACATAACTTATCACTTTACATGCAAGATACTAGGAAAGATTTGTTATAGTTAGAATTATCAAGTTAGGAACCTGTGGGGAACACTTAAGGCCTAGTTACTTTTATTAATTGATTAAGCTCTGCAATTTGAATCTGTTAGTTGATTACTTTAATTTAGTTAATTATTTTCATTTATTTAGAAATAAAAAACTCCTTTTTTGTCTTTTGCTTTCTAGGGAAATAGTTGACTAAATAATAGTAATAATATAATAAAGTTAAGTCTGAACTATTTTCCTCGTGGATCAATCCCAACCTCATTAGTTGGGTTCTTTACATGATACGACCGCTTTACTTCTTATTTTAGATATAAGTTTGAGCCTATCAGATACCCCTTGGACAAATATAAATAAGCCACACACGAAAGAATAACTTCGTAAAATGAGTGCAAAAAATAATACATACATATAAGTTCAATGATAAAATGAAAGAATAACAATTTTGAATGGGGCTTCTTACGAGATGACATCCCCTATCTCTTTCTCGTCTCACCATCACAATACCTTAATTTTGTTTTATAAGGATATTGAGATAAACCAGACCTATTTTTCAAAATTATTGACATTGTAATGTGCAAAAATTGAAATTAGTAACTGAAAATCCCATTGGTTACTACTTCTTTATATCATTTATTTTTATGTTTAATCATGCATAATTCTTAGGTAAACTATGGGCATTATAATTTGATAGTAAATTTACTTCTCTTAGATAATGATTATTAGTGTTCGTTTATTCAATTTTATAGTATAAATAAGGAAAAAGATCAGAAGAATAAGAAAAAAAGTCAAATAAACAAGAAAAAGATACATGTAAATGTTTGGAGATGAGAGACGTCATGTCACTCTCTTAATATTTTGTTTTATATGTATAAAATATTTTTTCCTAATTTAGTCATTCATGATTGAACTTTATGTCACATATAATATATGTGTCTAGTGTTGTTTCTAGTAAACAACAAATTTTGTAACATTCATTATAGTACAAAAATTAAAATTACCTATGAAGAATTACAAAAAGTATAAAACAACAAAATATCTATAATAATATTAATATAATAAAAATAATAAGAGGTAATAATTTATATAATGAAACAAGCTCCATTTAACTGTAATGTATATGCCTATGGCTTTATTACAACTTATAAAGTTTATTTTTTCATTTGCTAATTGTTTCTTCTATTGGGTTGAGTGTAGCAAATGTATTTGAGAAATTCTCAGAATTTGGAGCGCCACTATGGTTGTATTGGATTTGGCACCAACATTTGGCTATCAATCCCGATTAATCTCATAATATCTACGCATGCTATCACTATTAGGCTTGAATTATGTGGGATCAGAACATGACACAGACTCACCATGCACTAACACCTATCATCTTCAATTTCTCACCGAGATGCTAATATTTCCTGTATTGCAACTAGTGTCCTCACTTTGAAACAAAATCCTCATTTTTCACACAATGATTTCAGTATGAGTATAAGGTTTACTTTTCAACACTCGCTCTAAGAATAGAGTCACACTCATTCATACCTATTGCCATAAGCGTGCCCATATTTTCACTACCTTAAGTTCGATATACAACCCTTAGGATCAAGATAGGACTTTGTTAGCTTGTGTGACATAGGCTCAGGGTCAGGTAGGGTATATTTAGGTATACTTTAGTGACTTTTTGCCCTCCTTGACATATCGGCTAAACATACCATTTTCTATCATTTTATCTCGCCGAGTTTCTCATATTCTTTCACCTCGCTATTTTCTCTTCTTTCTTCATTTGTGTAAGTGACTCTCTTCTTTTCATGCTTGTATTTCTTGTATATTTTTCTTTTTCTTTACGTTAGTTTCAACTAAATCTTGAGTCACTTTACTTTTGTTCTTTCTCTCTCTTTGTTCTTTCAACTCCACTTTCCAGAGCATTCCTCATAGTAGCCACCCTCAACGCATGGCTTTTCCATGAGTCAAAGTACACAATAACCAAAGTTGGGTCTGGGCCATAACGAAGGTTGTTTACTGCATTAGCCACCCTCAACTTATGCTTTTGGCATAAGTTGAGGTGCACATGTCCAAGGAGGGATCAGGGCCAACACATTATTCCAAGAAAAGATCAGTTGGGGTGAAAAAGAAAGATCTAATTTAAGCTCAAATCATTTGGATCGAAGAAGGATAAATTTCATTTGGTTTTTTTTATTTAGGCTAAAAATGGGCTATATTGAATAAGGGCCTATGATCCTTTCCTAATTGTCTATTACAGCTTACTTTTAGCAGGACTAACCAGGCAAGTTCTAGCTTAGTACCAATAGTGGACTTATTCGAATTTTCCTCACACTCACTTGACATCTCATCACTATACCAGACTATCAGACACCTAGTTCGAATTTTAGACTTAGGGTAATGCAGTGGTGTACCTCTATGTCATGCTTAGAGCCACACATTTATCAATTTCTATGTCTATTCATGCATCATTTTCCATTTTATCAGGATATCATGTTAGCCATCATGGTCTAGAATTAAACTATGTACACAAGATATAGACATGCCGGTTCAACGGAAAAGTAATCAGTCTCTTGGGTAAAAAAAACACAGGCAAGAAAACCCCAAAAGAGGATAGTGAATTGGGCTACTCAGACTTCACCCTAGCACTCAATTTCCATTTACCCCACCCCCAACAAATAAACATGCAATTGTCCCCAATGCATAAATAAATTGAAATACTAGAGTGGTAGGTGAAGAAAACCTGTGGCGCAAAGCACAGACGATCAGCATGGACCGTTGAGATTAAGACGGTCCGTCTTGAGTATGAAGGACCGTCATGGGGTCCGTCGTGCCTTACTAGACTATATCGATGTGGAGAAACCTGAAGGAGAGTCTCTGATAAGTATGACGGTATGTGCAGGACGGACCGTCAACAGGTACGACGGTCCGTTATGGGTGTCCGTCAGAGGACACTTGAGAGAAATGTGGAGAACCCTAGGAGAGGGGTCTCTGACCGACATGACGGTCATGCAGGACGGACCGTCGAAGGTATGACGATCCGTCGTAGTTTTCCGGTTGAGGATACATAGAAAAATAGAGAGAGACCCTTAGGAAAGGGGTCTCTGACAACCAGAACGGTTGTGCAGGACGAACCGTCGTAGGTACGACGGTCCGTCACATGTGTCTGTTGAAGGACACTTGGAAAAATATGAGAGACCCTTCGGAATCGGGTCTCTGACGACCAGAACGGTTGTGCAGGATGGACCGTCGACAAGATGACGGTATGTCGCGTGTTCCCTAGTTTGAATATAACAGAAAGACGTACCTGGCACGACGGATGAATGCGACGGTCCGTCACAGATGAAACGGTCCGTCGATGTATCCGTCAGTGACTGCTGCAGAGTAATTTTCTGCAGAATTTCCTGGTGATGTCTCTGCAAATTAAAACCCATTAGTAGAAAATGCTACCATTACTAAAAATAAAAAAAGAACTATAAGTATTGGGTTGCCTCCCAACAAGCGCCTGATTTAACGTCGCGGCACAACAGAGGACACTTGATTACTCACACTTCATCAAGATGGTATGCCACTTCCTCTCCGTGTATTTGGCATACAAGGAGGGTGGGTCTGCACAAATCAAAAACAATAAAACAAAGTAAAATGAAGAAAATATCAACTAAATTATAGTAATAAGTTTAAGTTAATCTAAAAGCTATAATCCCCGGCAACGGCGCCAAAATTTGATACGCTCAAACTTACTTCTCAAATAAGTTGTAAAGGGGTCGTGTCAAGTAAATAACCCAACAAATGAGGTTGTGATCGTTCCCACGACAAAAATAGTTTAGACTTAACTTAAATCTGTTATTACTTTTGTTTAGTCAATTACTTTCTTGGAAAGTAAAAACAATAAAAGGGGGTTTCTATTTCTAAATGAATGAAAATAACTAACGAAATTGAAAGAGACACTTAACAGCTTTAAATGTTGGAGTTTAATCAATTAATCAAAGTAACTAGGGTTTACGTGTTCCCCACAGGTTCATAACTTGATAATTCTAACTATAACAATTCTTTCCTAGTATCTTGCATGCAAAGTGTTAAGTTATGTATTTCTAAATCCTTGGACCGGCATCTAGAAAATTTCACTCCGCACCTTGGTTCGGCTACGTGTGTTGCTATCCTAACCCTTATATTTACCTCATATTAAGCATCATTTTCGATATTTGACTAAGTTATTACCTCGTACCAATCAATACTAGCCTATTAGATAGTATACACTAAATCTATGTTGATAATTCTTTTCTTATTATCCACCTCCTTGGTCCGGCAAGTAGCATTAAGGCGAGTTCTAACGTTGGCCATCCGTTAAAAAGACTTCTAAGCGAAAGAATTATTAATACATGCAAGACACTATTCTAGAATTGTTATTTTAGTTAGGTTTTACCTCATTATTAGCCTATGGTTCCCACAACCCTAGTTATGGAGTTTAGTTACCCATAGTCATAATTACAATATTCAAATATATGATATAAGAATTCATGCACTTACTTCGATGAGAAAGAGTAAAATCCGAAACTAACCCTTGATTAATCAACAAAAATCACCAACAATTACGTACAAGAATCTCAAAGTAACCTGGTCCGGAGTCTAACTTAATAATCAAAGGTCCAGACTCCGACCTCTAAAACGAGGTTTTTCGAACTATTTATAGAAAATAAAAACCTAATTATACAATGACTCTATTTGCTTGAAATCTGTCAAAACGCGGCTGGGTCGACGGACCTCGCGACTTATCGTCGCGGTCACGACGGGCTGTCATGGATTCCCTCGTCCCATTCTTGTGCAATTTCTTCTGCTGCTCTCTTCATTACCCTCGACTGCAAGTATGACGGACCGTCATAGGCACAACGGTCCGTCGAGTGTCTTCGTTCCAAAACACTTAAACTCTTGGAATATGGGTACTGGGATTACTTCTCTGACCGTCACAATATCCGTAGGTGTTCTGTTCGGCATTTCTTCGCTGAAAAACCTCCGCTTTCATCTTTGAACAGATTTCCTGCAAATAAGGAGAAACTTATATAAAAGTTAGCACAAAAAGGCTTTTGGACACACTAATCTCAAGGAAAAAGTATTAATAATACCGTGAAACCACGGTATATCAGTACCTTAAAGGTGACTTGGAAAAACAATTGTTACAAAATATAGATATATTTAATTGATTTTTCATAGCTTTTGTTTTATGATTTAGCATAAATTTATTTTGATTCTTTTCATAATCGCGCAAAGACTACTACAATAAATAAATGTAGAAAATCAAGCAATTATGATAATTGTTACAACAATTGCAATAATTGTTGCAACAACTATGGTAATATTAATTACAACACGTGTTGTAATAACTATGGTAATATTAATTATGGTAGTTATTGCAATAATTGTAACAATTGATATAACAACAATAGCACTTGCTTATATTGTTGCAGCAGCTTCTACAATTGTTCAATTATTGTAGCAACTTCTGCATAGTTGCTGCAGCAACTTTATTGTTTAAAATCTTTGGTAGAAAACGAGGTGGAGAAGAAGCTGGCTAAGGAGATAGTTGTTGTGACAGAGGAGAAGTTCAGTGGTGTTAATTGTGATGGTGGAAGAAGGGATGATAATTGTTGTGGCGGTGGCAAAGGAGGAGGTTTAGGTTCAATGTTGGTAGATGAGAAAACATGGTGGTGCGTCAATTCATAAGTTATTCTTCATGAGCATATGACTTGATCATCAAGATGAATGTAATTGGTAAAAAACTACCATTTATCGAAGTTGGATTTAACCTTGAATTCTGAGTGGGGAAATAGCTTCAATTGGTGTATGGGAAAAGCGGTTGCCATCTAACCAATTATAAGTAATAACGAATAGCTATCCATCTTACTAGTTATGAAGAATACATATTCTTTGATAAGTGCAAAAAGTTTCCACAAATCTAAGCAAAAATCATGAGAAACTTTTGTAGGTTTCAAAAATATATCCAGCAAATAGAAACTAAAGAATCGCCAAATGTAACCTCGAAATAAGACTTCTAACTAGGAAAAACTAACTCAAAATTAACAGAACTTCCCTCTATTTTCAAGATCAGAAATAAAAAGATCCATTAAGAAATGGAAGAGCTTTTATATATCTATCTAAGCTACTAGCAAAAAAGGTTTTCTTATCTTCAACATGTAGTTTCTGATCCAACTAAACTAATTCCACAACGAGCTAAACTTTCATGTAATCATCATGCAGTTGAATAAAGCTGAATTCTCACACAAAAGAATTCATGTACTGCTTTCCTTGTCATTAAACAAGAACAATAAGTTGAATCGACAATGGACCTGATATCAATTTCTTGTTTTTGTCACCCTGTAATTAATTTAGATCTGTAGCATTGAAAATTAAGTAAAAAAAAATTAATATGCTTGACAAGAGCATAAGAAAGATATTTTTAAGAACTGAATAAACCTATTTGCTCTGCAGCCATTGTCTCCACTTTAAGGAATTCGCTTTAGCCTATACTTTTCATATATAAATCATACATCTCGGGCATGTTTTCCCCAAATGAAAGTACATATCTCTTTTGAAAATCAAGTTCAGAACATTAAACAGCAGTGTAAAGACTTAACCTCCATTTTACCAGTTGGTTTTCTATAAGAATTTCAAGATTTCATTCCTTGGCATGATCCTCTTTTCTAATCTGAGGTATAAATTAGGTTCATACCCCAGTTCGTTCATGAAAAACTTCAATGTAGTTCTTATCTTAGCATCTCTCTTGAAGTCAAACATTAAGGAAGTGTTTGCCATTAGACCAATATCAGATCAAACCATCCAAAACTCCAATAAATATGTAATTTTGTTTCTAATTTGGATTCATCAACCGATGCAAGTACTTGAATACCATGAAGATACATCCCTGAACTCAGAAGCATATGAGAATCCTTTTGTAGTTGATGTATTACTTTCTCAATCTACTCAGGATTATTGAGCAGAAACCTAGGATGCCTATATAAAGCCTTGAGAATATCGACCATTGAAAACCCAAAATTTTGCAACAATGTTATATTTTATGGCATAACTTTATGAAGATTACAGGAAAGCAACGTAGGCTCTTTCATAAGACTTATAGGTAGATGGTCATGAATGGGCAACTAATCCCTTAGATAAACAAGATTAGGCTCTATAATAGTATGTAAACCTCTTCTCAAAAAAAAAGTTTGTAAGAAATGTAGCAAGTTGAGATCCAGATAAGCCCAGTTGTTGTAAAATCTTAATTTTGGGTTTGAGATTTTCGTCAACACGACAAAACAACAATTGACGAAAAGAAGAAACAAGGGTTTTAATTTGTGATTTGTTCATACCCATTTCGTCAAGGATATGAAGTAACAAATGCGGGTCATAGTGTTTGTGTCTCAAACGAGTTAACTTGTATATTGTGGAAATGACTTCTTCTGTTGAGAAGTCAAGTGAATTTACCAGTAACTCGATCAATACATTAGACGGTGTCACCGCTGTTGCTGCAACTATGGATTAAAGATAGGAATGGAGATGCTTTTGTGAGTCAATGCAATTAATTCTAAACATAAAAGTAAGCAATCTTCGTATTTGTCGGCGGTATTCTTTCAACTCATGAACTGCTTTTTACCAGGTAGAAATAGACGGTAGAATGACAGATTAGGGCTGGGCGTTGGGCAGGTGTTGTTATGGACCTAAATAGACAATGCAATATATTATATTCTACATGTTACTATTATTAGTTTTACGGCACGGATGTGTCATGCATATAGTATACAATGTTATAAATTAGATTTAATATTACTAAATTAATGTTTTAGGTAAATAAATATAATTTAAAGAACATAATATAAGTACTTTTAAATGATTAACAAAGATTGTCATAAAGTTACTTGTACTGGATATCAAAATGATCAGATATTATTAAAGCATTTCAAAATAATTTAGGGCCTGTTTGAAAGGCCACAAAGGAATTGAGAATTGGTGTAATTACTCTCTTTGTCATGTTTGGTAGACCAAGTTATTACTTGGTACGAGGGGTGAAATTGAAGGGAAGTGATTATACTCCTCAATTCCGAAGGAAGTATAAAGAATTGAGTGTAGTTACACTATCTAATTACATGATTTTTTTAATATTATCTTTTGAAATATATTTTATTTTTGATACGAAAAGACACTCCTTTCTTTTTTGTCAGGACAGTTTTAGTTCTCACAACGGCACAACAACAAATGTTGTACTTTTTCTTTAAAGTAAGATTTATTTTTTCATTCATTTACTTTCATATTTTATGTATAGGTAGATTATGTATGAATTTGATCTTTGTATTTTCTTTTGTTAGTTCTTTAGAATAAAATAAATATGAGAATTAATTTTTTTTCTTTAATTTCTGATAATAATAAAAAATTAGAATATCGATTCTAACAATCAGTTATACATATTTTGTACAATGGCAATCACCTGGTTATGTAATTTCAGGATCTGTTTGGTTTTAATAAATCATGGATTTAAGCATGTTGACTTTATTATTTCTCTTCTTTGTCTTACTAGCTTATGACGTTGTGAAATTCCGCCCTTAGTTTATATACCTTTTCTCTTGGTTTCTTTCCATTTACATTCTTCGTATTTAAGTCTAGTCAATTGTTACTGTTCATAAATATTATCACTGGTATAAACAATAAGTAGCAAAACAAAATATCAAATCCAAACTAGACAACCAAACAAACTTTAAATGGGTTTATAGTCTCGTTTGGTCTAGAAACTACCTTGTACATCACTTCCTAGGTGATGCGTCGAACCAAAATGATTTTTATTCCTCTCTTGACATACTTGATATATGTGATTAGTCAGTCATATGATAAATTTGAGCATGAGGTACATTATTTCTCGTGTTACTCTAAGAACAATCAAGTTCACCTTGCCAAATTGACATCATAGCCTAGTATAGTGAAGTACTTTTTTGCATTGAAATATTTTTATATTTTCTTTTATATAGTATGACAACTAACCAAACGCCGAAGGTTGGAAAATCATTTACCAAATGGAGTGAAGTGCACAATGAATATTTCATTTACATTATTGCTGAACAAGTTAAGTTGGAAAGAACAAAACCAAGAGGCTTAACCACTGAAGGATGGGATAGTCTAGAAAAAGAAATGAACAAGCTATATGGGGACAAATTAGATCAGACTAAAATGAAAAATAGAATGAGGACTTTTGAAGAAGATATATTCTACTATGAAAACAATGTCACAAAGAACTTTCCACGCGCAGAGCTACTCCCGAGACGCGAATAGGGGACCTAGGAACACAAGTGATCCCAAGCTAATTATGTTGGCATGATCATAAGCAAACTAAAGATAAACTGAATAATAAATAGACGCACAACTATAATCATTAATAAAATGAAAAGATAGAGAATACACATATACTATAACTTAGATATATGAAAATTAATGAGTTTAATACAAAGAAGATAGTAACTCAATACTAAGATTCAGCTAACAATGTCTAAAAATAGCCTCTAATTGACTAGAAATGTTGGTACAGACATCAACTAAGTCTAGAAAAACTTAAACTAAAGGACTAAAAACACTGAAAAGAAAGTCATGATTATTGTCCTAGGAGAATGAGGACCTACTGATGCTGCTGAACTTGAGATTAGGAACAGACTAAGTGTGATATGGATATTGAGAACTTGAACCTACATTATGAGATGTTGTAGCGCACATATGCGTGAGTACTTGAAAGCAACTGAGCATGTAGGATAGAGTAAAGCTTAAATAACATATAACTAAATAAAGTAATAAAATATTGAAATATTTTGAACAAGATAAAGATGCTGAAATACTGAATATGAATAATCTGAATGCAATGACAAAGTTATAACATGCTGAGACTGAAATACTGAAACATGGCCAATGCAATGTAGTCTGACTGAACTGTAGGAACTACTAATAACCGATGATAAAACCACATGAGCTACATATAAAATCTGGTGTATATGCCAAATCTAAAGAATCCAATATATCATGTGAGAGGTATAGAGGCATCCTGATGTAATCACTAAAATGATGCCTACAAAGTGGACTAACAATCTAAGTGGCTAGTAGTTTTAGGACTATTTGGTTACACTGAACCCTAGTCCAACTTGGTATTATGTTAATCCCAATAAATTAAGTAGTTAACTAATTATTACTTTCTGTAAATACTGAATAGCTCAAAATTGAACATACAAACTGAGAATGCAATAATAAATGTAATAATGATGCATTCAAATACTAAGGCATGTATGTTTGAAATAATTAAAATATCTGACCTAGCATGTGTAATTCAAGAACTAAAGAAATACATAGCTAGGGTTATGAAATTTATGCAATAAACTAAGTTATAACATGGTAATCTGATTTGGAATGTATAATTGACTAAATCATGACAATCTGCTCAAGTTCTAGAAACCGTAGGTCTAATAATGATAAGGGAATCAAGAATCCGACTAAAATGTAGGGACCCAATGGGTGAAAGGAACCACTATTGATATCTTAGATACCTGGTGACGAATTCCATGGAGAAATTCCTAGATTTTGGGGCTGGAACTAATGGAGTCTTGTTGCGTTATTGAACTAGGGCTCTTGACATTTTCCTCTTTTAGTGCTTCTAATTTTCTATGTTTTGATTATTGACTTGAATTAGGTAAGTTCTAGTTATGTTTCTAGGCTTAAACTGATTAAAACATCATTATTTAGGATCTAAATGACACACATTACCTAAACACAAGTCAAGAATGTAAAATGCAAGTACACCTACCTCCAAACCGAACCTCTATAACTAAAATCTGCAGAAAATTAGTCTCAACCTAATATTTCATGGTTTACATTGTACATTGTTCAATAAAAATATTCCAGAAATTACAAATCAACAAAACCCTAGATCAAGTTCAGAAATAAGAATTTTCATAGAAAGGCATTCACATATAGATATGCAATACAATTGCTAGTGTAGTGATGCATGTCTAACCTAGTGATTAAAATTCCCTGAAAATAAACTAGGTCAAACTAGAGCTTCACATCAGTTTCTTGAGTTAATAACTTGCTAAATTAACGATAATAGTGTCCAAGCGCAGGTTGGAGTAGTTTCGAAGTCAAACATCAAGGAACGACCAAAATGTTCGAAACGAGTCTTGTTTGTGCTAGTGTGCTCTTGCATGTTTAATGTGTTTTGGTGTTTCATTTTGAGTCTAAAATGATGGTAGGTGACCCTAGTGCGTAGAAGGTCATGTGCAAGGGTTAAAAGTCCTGGTACGACTCCCCAAGAACCTACCTAAGGATCCTTGAGGAGGACCCGAAGTTCAAACCTCAATGGTGCCATAATGGGTTGACTTATGCCCAGTAGGTCATTTGACTAAGTGTCAACCCACTTCGTAGATCAAGACATATCATAGGGAGACTTATCTCCCATGAACAAGCCTTAGAGAAGTTATACGGCCTGTAAGACAGCCCGTCACACCACCTACGGTCCGTAGGTGGTGGCCATTGATCAAGGCCTGCAATTTTGTCTCTTCTCGGCCAAGTAAGGGGTGCATTAATAAACACGTTCAAATTAATTCATGGACGGTTATTATAAGTTTTTAGGTATTTTAAGTATATTAAGACAATTAAACCCTCACTTAGACTAGATCACCCAAATCAAACTCTTCCCTCTCAAATATATTTTCTCAAGAACACCATTGAAGGT
The DNA here is from genome assembly GCF_001406875.1 of Solanum pennellii. Lineage (NCBI taxonomy): Eukaryota > Viridiplantae > Streptophyta > Magnoliopsida > Solanales > Solanaceae > Solanum > Solanum pennellii. The sequence goes on from NC_028647.1 coordinate 16,112,487, forward strand.
CTAGGTCAAATTCAAGTTAGGAGAAGGGATTTCAAGTGTTTTATTCATCAATTTTCATGGGATTTATACCAATAATAAATGGTGATTCTTCATTCTTGAATAACCTCTCATTCAAGAAGTCCAATTCAAAGGTTTTCAAAAGTGAATTAATGATTAATTTCCCAATTTCTATTCTATGCATGGGTTCATTGTCAAAATATTTTCTAAGTCATGATATTGATGTATTAATGATGAATCAATGTTTATAAGATGATTAAATTTGATTCCTTGAATAACCTATGTTTAGTCCAATTCCCCTAAATTGGCTTACAAAGTGGGTTTGATTAGTGTGATTTGATATTGTTAGAATTGTGTTTATACTATGTTGTGTTGTTTTTATATATTGATATTCATGCCTAATCATGATGAATTGTTGGAAAATTGAGAAAGCGTGATGATGGCTTTGATGAAAGGTCTTCATGAGATTTATGCTTGCCCCCAGATCACATAATGCTTTCACAAAATGTAATGACCCAACTGTACAAGGAATAGTGAATGCACCCGGATCTTCTTTCTTTTGTGCGAGAGATCTTGTAGCAATAGCACTACAATGCTGCAGTCTATCATCATCCTCGAACGTGACCGATATTTTCATTGTAACCAGATCTTACATAAACTTGGCATAACCGGGAATTTGTGCAAGAGCTTCTACCAAAGCGACATTGATAGAAAGATGCTTCAGCATTGTTATAAAACGCCTATATTTACCATCCACCGTCTTTTTCACTAATCTCTGAGGGAAGGGTGGTGGTGGTCTAGGCATGGGATTTACCTTCATAGGGACTTCTGCATCTTTTCCAGTGCTTTCTTCTGCTTCACCACTACCCTTTACCACCTTATTATCATCCTTTCTCACCTTTTCCTCATTAGACGGCATAGGAGGGTCAATGGTTTGCTTACCACCACGAGTAGTGATTGCCATACAGTGTGCATCATTTTTCGGATTTTGGACAGTGTTGCTAGGAAGAGTGCCTGGTTGCCGTGTGTTCACAATTGCAGATAATTGGGCCATTTGCAACTCGATTTACTTAATCGATATTGCATGTGTATCAACTTTTTGCCCAATACCTGCTAAATCACACCTTAACTCTTTAATGTGCTCATCACTAGCATCGAACCTCCTCATCATTTTGTGCAACATATACTCAACTCGCGCCATACTATCTCCACCATCCCTAGGAGTAACTTCACGATTTTGAGGACGTACATAGGGCCCAATCCTATCATTTATGTTACCGTAGTTACCCCTGTTGAAATTGTTGTCGCGGTTGTAGTTTACATCTCGGACATAATGACCTCCGCGGTTATAGTTACCATAGATCCGACCTTGGTTCCCTTGACCTTGGTGCCAATTATCCTGATTTGAGCCTTGGGCGCTCGGTCGGAAACCCCCCGTCTACTCATTTACTGCATAGGAGTCCTCCAAATGATAACATTCATCATTAGGAGGTGGTGGTTTAGGCAAGTAGTTAACTGCATTTATCTTTTCTACACCCCCAGTGATATGTTTTAGTACCAACCCAAGCTCAGTTCTCATCTGAGCCATTTCTTCACGAATCTCATTTGTGGCTGGGTTGTGAGTGGACTGTACTGCGAAGGTATTTCTCCCGGTATCTGACTTTCTAGTACTCCAAGCTTTATTATTCCGGGAGATTTTCTCTAATTTTTCAGCTATCTCAGCATAAGAACACTCCCCATAAGATCCACCTGCTATAGTGTCCAACACCGCTTTATTATTATCATCCTGTCCCCGGTAGAAGTATTCCTTTAGTGACTCATCATCTATACGGTTATTTGGGACACTTCTCAAGAATGAGGTGAATCTATCCCAAGAACTACTAACTGACTCTCCTGGTAGTGCCACAAAGTTTTTCACTCTGTCTTTGTGGTTTAGTTTCTTGGAGACCGGATAGTAGCATGCTAAGAAGATATCCCTTAGTTGGTCCCAAGTGAAAATTGAATTTTAAGGGAGCTCAGTGAACCATATAGCAGCCTCCCCCGTCAGTGAGAGAGGAAACACTCTAAGCCCTATTACATCCAAGTCCAAGTCAGGACTCCCTACACAGCTTTTACACACTACCCTTACCTTAGCTATATGGGCATGTGGATCCTCAGAAGGTAGCCCTGAAAACAAACCTCTGGCAGTGAGCATTTGCATCAGGCTACTAGTTACCACAAAAGTATGACCTGGTGGTAAAGGGGGCAAGACAAGTGGCCCATATGAGTCTTTTATGTTGTCATAGCCTCTGTAGTATGCTTGGGGCCGTGGAGCGGGATTTTGTCCCCTCTGTTGGTGTTCACCCGGAGCATCGGGTAACAACTGACCATGAACATCAACCGGAGCAGGGATGTTCTGGTTTGGATCATCATCATTGATTCTCAAGTTTCTATTCATGTTGCGTAGTGTACGCTCTAATTCGTGATCGTAGAAAAACAAGGGTTCTCTTCCTCTCCGTGTAATTGGCATACAAGGAGGGTGGTTCTGCACGAATCAAAAACAATAAAATAGTAAGTAAAATCAAGAAAATATCAACTAAACTATAGTAATAAGTTTAAGTTAATCTAAAAGCTACTTTCCCCGGAAACGGCGCCAAAATTTGATACGCTCAAACTTATTTTTCAAATAAGAAGTAACGCGGTCGTGTCAAGTAAATAACCCAACTAGTGAGGTTGGGATCGTTCCCAAGAGGAAAATAGTTAAGACTTAACTTCAATCTATTACTACTATTTTTCAGTCAATTACTTCGTTGGAAAGCAAAAATAATAAAAGGGGGGTTTCAATTTTTAAGTAAATGAAAATAACTAGCAAAATAAAAGGAGACCACTAACAACTTCGAATGTTGGAGTTTAATCAATTAATCAAAGTAACTAGGGTGTACGTGTTCCCCACAGGTTTATAACTTGATAAGTCTAACTATAACAATTCTTTCCTAATAACTTGCATGCAAAGTTATAAGTTATGTATTTCTAAATCCTTCTAGAAAATGTCACTCCGCACCTTGGTCCGGCTACGTGTGTTGCTATCCTAACCCTTATCTTTACCTTATATTAAGAATAATATTCGATATTTGACTAAGTTATTACCTCGTACCAATCAATACTAGCCTATTAGATAGTGTAACACTAAATCTATGTTGATAATTCTTTTCCTATTATCTACCTCCTTGGTCCGGCAAGTAGCATTAAGGCGAGTTCTAACGTTGGTCGTCCGTTAAAAAGACTTCTATGCGAAAGAATTATTAATACATGCAAGACACTATTCTAGAATTGTTATTTTAGTTAGGTTTTACCTCATTGTTTGCCTATGGTTCCCACAACCCTAGTTATGGAGTTTAGTTACCCATAGGTATAATCACAATATTCAAAAATATGATATAAGAATTCATGTACTTACTTCAATGAGAAAGAGTAAAATCCGAAAGTTCGGTTGATAAATCAACAAAAATCACCAACACTCAATGATAAAAGTCTCAAGATAAGCTAATAATACAGAGTCTAACTAATAATCCAGCGTCTGACCTCAAAAACGAGGTTTTTAGAACTATTTATAGAAAATAAAAACCTAATTAAACAAGGAATCTATTTGCTGGAAATCTGTCAAAACGCGGCTGGGTCGACGGACATCGCGACGGATCGTCGTGGTCACGACGGACCGTCATGGACTCCGTCGTCCCATACTTGTGCAATTTCTTCCGCTGCTCTCTTCATTACCCTCGACGGGAAGTATGACGGATCGTCACAGGCACAACGGTCCGTCGAGGGTCTTCATTCCAAAACACTTAAACTCTTGGAATATGGGTACTGGACTACTTCTCTGAACTTCATGACGAACATACAGGATGGACCGTCATAGACACAACGGACCGTCATGGACTCCGTAACCCCACTCTTGGTCATACTTCCCCATCTTCCTTCAGCAGCTGCACTACGGTGCCACCTACGGACCGTCACAAGCATGATATAGAATCTAAATTGAGTTTTTACTATTTGAAATGAAGCATTAGAGTTTTGTAGCTTAATCAGTTATAGAATTGTTTTCTAGTTCTTTTTGTTTTGGGAATCTCTTGGCTATGTGAAGTTGATGTTTTCTTCTTGGTTATGTGTTGTATGGTTTGGTTATGTGCTGTTAGTTGAGTCTCTAATCTTGGAGGTGTTCGAAGAGTGGCAATTGTCATTCGAGGACGAATGTTGGTCAAGTGGGAGAGATTGTGAGACCCCGAAAATGACTTAGGTTAACTAGATACTAACATGTTATTATTGATGTTGTAAGGCTCTAAATAGGTCTAATATATGATATAGACGCAGTAGATAAAGTATTAGGCGTATTGGAAGTCAAAGGTCAAGGGACGACCAAGACGTTCGACGACTAAGTCACCTATCTGCCTAATATGTGATTCTATGTTTTTGTGGGTGTTTAGTGAGGTTTTAAGGATATTAAATGATTTAGTATAGCATGTATAGGTAGTGTGTCAAGTTTTGTGAAGTTTTGAGGTCAAACGTCCAAGAACGTCCATGACGTTCGAAAGATATGCTTTAAAGTGACATTATGTATCTTGGCATGTTTCGTCGAGTTTTCCATGTTCGTTTTGGATGAAATGTATGTGGGAGGTTTTAAAATCATATAAGATCGTATTTTGGTTGGAAAAGTTCCCCAAGGATCATCCAAGGGTCCTTGAAGAAGGACCCAACTTGGTGTCAAGGCGGTCCCAGGCAGGCCCCAAACAACGGAACAGTCAACGGCTCGTGGGCCAATAGATGCCCCGTCGATGGGTGTCGTATGCAGTTAATTAGTCTAGGGTAATAAAGGGAGACTTGACAAGTCTCAGGACCCACCGACGGTTCCCAGCACGGCCCGTCAGTGGGCTGACGCCCTATCAATTGGGTCATCAATGAGAGCTGTCTCTGCACGCAGGTCTTCTTCCAAGTAAAGGGGTGAATTGTAAATTCACCCCTCTTCTAAATGGATGTATTGGTGGTTTATTAATGGTATATTGGTATTTATAACATTTATATAAGTGTTTAACACTTAAAATATTTCATTCATCCAAAACAAAACCCCAAAATCTATTAGAATTCTCTCAACATCTCCATTGAAGTCCAAATGAAGGAACAACTTGGAGGTGACGTTTTGAGTGGAAATTCTTCATCAAAGTGAAGAATTAGCTTCATCAAGGTATTAATATTGATCCTTGAAACTCTCTTCACCAAGGAGACCCAATTCTCAAGATGTTTTCTATGTTTTATAAAGTTTAATTGTCAATTTCATGATTCTACCATGGGTTCTTGCATAAGTGTTTTCTAAACAATGAATAATGATTAAATTGATATTGTAGTGATGATTGTAACCTAAATTACCTATGAACTCTTGGATGAACCCTAGATTTTGACTATGTTTTGGTTTACTTGATATTGATCTAATGTTGATGAATTCTTATGTAGTTTACATTGGCTATTCATTGATGTAATAATTGTAGTAAATTGATATATATGTTGTACTAGATTTATTAACATACATTGATTTGACCTAGTTCATTGATTATTGTAGTTTTTATATTGAATTGTTGGTTATGGCCTTGGGTAAGGGTCTTGTGTTATCGAATTGAGTAATTTAGCATTGAATTGAAGTTGTGATGATGGAGTAGAGGTATGCTGGCCCATTTCCTTTATTTTGATGTTATTTATACTTTGATTTTATTGGTATTGGTATGGTTCACTTATGGTGGCGGTGTTATATGCTTTACTTGCAATTGATGTGGCCTTGTCACCGTTACTTTATGCAATATGATGATCTTGGCTTTGTTGACATCTACTTGAAGTAATATGACTATTTTTGTAGTTTGATTATGTGAAGCATGAAAATAACTATCTACATGTGGAGTCATATATGTATTCTTCTATTCAGGTTGTCTTAGGTGACCATGTTAGACTATGCCTTTGAAATTATGTGTGTAGTGTTGGAGTTGAGTCTTGCTTACTCCTACATGGCTATATGAGTCTGTGTGGATTTCATTGATGATATTATGATAGTACATAAGATGACCTGAAGATGTTAGGGTTATTTCTAGGTCATTCTAGAATGACTTGCATTATGGGTAAAAGTGAAGTATGTGGTGGCTTGTCTTGGTTGACTGTGTCCGTTGCTTGATATATATATGGTTATGAATATGAGAGGTCTTTATTTAGGGTGTAAGGAACTCTAAGTATTAAATGTATGAATGTCATGTGACCTTAAATGATGTTATGAGAGTCTTTTATGTGAAAACCATGACTTAAGGGTAAGGTTAAGATTGTTGAAGTTGTAAGTTGTAATGTTATCCTTCAGTGTAAAGGAATCATGGACTTGAGGTTAATTGGCTGGAACGGCATCATATTAATCCTTAGGAAAATCATCATGATCTTATTGACGCCATTTTGAGGTAGCCCTAGTGGACCTTCTTTTGAAGGGTAAATGTGATTGGGTTATGAACTGATTATGGAACCCTTTTATGTGAACCTAATTTGTGAACTACTCTATGAGAATAACATTGGCAAGTAGAACAACCTCATCGGAGTAGGATACAACTACGGATTTTATGTCTTTCTATCATGGTCTATGTCGTTTATTGCCTATACTTATCATATGGAATACCTATTAGCATTAGAGAAGTTTATGAGGTTTAGGTGGTTGTAGTTGACGCTATCTAGACATTACACAATAGACTTTGAATGTGTTACGTGGAGTTCCTAGGTCTTCTCCAAGACCACTATCTGAATGACCTTCATGTTATATATGAGTCTTACTGTACTAATGAACTAATGACTTATGTTAAGGAGTATGTAAATAAATAAGTACCTAATCTGAAGTGACTTAAGCATTCTTTAGCTGTAGTGTGAAGAGGCAATAAAGGATGATCTCTTCATGCCTTATCTTTTGAAGTCTTGGGGATGACTCTAGGTAAGGAAGTTGGTTGATTTTGTGGACATGATATAAGCAAATGTAGTCTTAAGGAATATTTAAGTAATCTGGAAGAGGCCACTCTGGACGTTATCTTCTTTATTTACTTAAGTAGGTCTTTTGATAGCCTTTGGAAGAGGGATATCATATTACCTATATGTTGATACGTTTGATGTCTTGAAGTATGAATGTGACTTACTATGAGTGTTATTGAAGGTCATTTAGGTATGCTTAGGGAGGTTGTATGGGAGGTCTCTCGTTGTGTTTCTTAAGTGAGTCTTAGGATAACTTCTAGTAAGGAAACTACATGCTAGTGAGACTTAAAACGAAAGGTAAAGTACTTCAATTAATATATATATATACACACACACACACACACACACACACACACATATATATATTGCATATGTCTACCTTCTTTAAGTTAAGTTTTCATGAGTTGAGCAATGTCAATGTAAGTGTTTCTTCTTACTCTTTTCAAGCTTAAGTTTTGTTAGCGTTGCAACTCACATACTGATATATTCAATATATTGATGCCAGTTGTCCTCCATCGTATCTTGATGCAGACGCATGTAATTAGGATCAACATCATCCCGCGCCTCATTGATCCAGCAGAGCACTCAAAGTCAGTTATGAGCCTCTTTGTATTCTTCAGGACACATATTTACTGCTTTTCATCAAAGGAATTTGTATATTAAATCTATTATTGATTTAAAATATGAAATATACTCTTTAATATTTTGGTATATAAGCTAAGAAAAACTAGAAGAATAAGGAATTTGTGTATGCATTTTTTCAATTTTTTCTGCATAGCTAATTCTTCTTCATTTTTTTAACTTTATTTTGTTTTAAAATTTTAATAATTTTTTTATTGAGTTTGATATGATAATTCTTTAGGGTGTTGAACAGGCAAGGACTAGAAAGTAAGTAGTGATGAAGTTAAAACAATGAGGAGGAAGTAGTCTGAATTAGAAAAATATTGATGTAAAAAATTAATAATTTCAATTAAAGAGTATGTCCCTGATACGCTCAAACTTACTTCTCAAATAAGAAGTAAAGCGGTCGTGTCAAGTAAATAACCCAACTAGTGAGGTTGGGATCGTTCCCACGAGGAAAATAGTTTAGACTTAACTTAAATCTATTATTACTTTTGTTTAGTCAATTACTTTCATGGAAAGTAAAAACAATAAAAGGGGGGTTTCTATTTCTAAACGAATGAAAATAACTAACGAAATTGAAAGAGACACTTAACAGCATTGAATGTTGGAGTTTAAGCAATTAATCAAAGTAACTAGGGTTTACGTGTTCCCCACAGCTTCATAACTTGATAATTCTAACTATAACAATTCTTTCCTAGTATCTTGCATGCAAAATGATAAGTTATGTATTTCTAAATCCTTGGTCCGGAATCTAGAAAATTTCACTCCGCACCTTGGTATGGCTCCGTGTGTTTCTATCCTAACCCTTATCTTTACCTAATATTAAGCATCGTATTCGATATTTGACTAAGTTATTACCTCGTACCAGTAAATACTAGCCTATTAGATAGTATACACTAAATCTATGTTGATAATTCTTTTCCTATTATCTACCTCCTTGGTCCAGCAAGTAGCATTAAGGCGAGTTCTAACGTTGGCCATCCGTTAAAAAGACTTCTAAGCGAAAGAATTATTAATACATGCAAGACACTATTCTAGAATTGTTATTTTAGTTAGGTGTTACCTCATTATTAGCCAATGGTTCCCACAACCCTAGTTATGGAGTTTAGTTACCCATAGTCATAATTACTATATTCAAATATATGATATAAGAATTCATGCACTTACTTCGATGAGAAAGAGTAAAATCCGAAACTAACCCTTGATTAATCAACAAAAATCACCAAAAATTACTTACAAGAATCTCAAAGTAACCTGGTCCGGAGTCTAACCTAATAATCAAAGGTCTAGAATCCGACCTCTAAAATGAGGTTTTTCGAACTATTTATAGAAAATAAAAACCTAATTATACAAGGACTCTATTTGCTTGAAATCTTTCAAAACTCAGCTGGGTCGACGGACCTAGCGACGGATCGTCGCGGTCACGACGGGCCGTCATGGATTCCGTCGTCCCATACTTGTGCAATTTCTTCTACTGCTCTCTTCATTACCTTCGACGGCAAGTATGACGGACCGTCATAGGCACAACGGTCCGTCGAGTGTCTTCTTTCCAAAACACTTAAACTCTTGGAATATGGGTACTGGGATTACTTCTCTGAACTTCATGACGAAGCTGCAAGACGGAGCGTCATAGACACGACGGACCGTCATGGACTCCGTAACCCCACACTTTGTCAGACATCCCCATCTTCCTTCAGTAGCTGCACTACGCTGCCACCTACGGACCGTCATAGACACGACGGACCGTCACAAGCTCCGTAGGTGGTCTCTTCTGCATTTCTTCGCTCAAAAACCTCCGTTTTCATCTTTGAACAGATTTCCTGCAAATAAGGACAAACTTATATAAAAATTAGCACAAAAAGGCTTTTGGACACAGTAAACTTAAGGAAAAAGTATTAATAATACCGTGAAACCACGGTATATCAACACCCTCATCTTAAATTCGTTGTTTGTCCTCAAGCGACGCACTATGACTCAATACAAAAGCTTTGTACAATAGTATCCATGTTTTATCCTTTGCAATCATTTGGCTATCAATCCCGATTAATCTCATCATATCTACGCATGCTATCACTATTAGGCTTGAATTATGTGGGATCAGAACATGACACAGACTCACCATGCACTAACACCTATCATCTTTAATTTCTCACCGAGATGCTAATATTTCCGGTATTGAAACTAGTGTCCTCACTTTGAAACAAAATCCTCATTTTTCACACAATGATTTCAGTATGAGTATAAGGATTACTTTTAAACACTCGCTCTAAGAATAGAGTCACACTCATTCATACCTATTGCCATAAGCTTGCCCATATTTTCACTACCTTAAGTTCGCTATACAACCCTTAGGATCAAGATAGGACTTTGTTAGCTTGTGTGACATAGGCTCAGGATCAGGTAGGGTATATTTAGGTATACTTTAGTGACTTTTTTGCCTCCTTGACATATCGGCTAAATATACCATTTTCTATCATTTTATCTCGCCCAGTTTCTCATATTCTTTCACCTCGCTATTTTCTCTTCTTTCTGCATTTGTGTAAGTGACTCTCTTCTTTTCATGCTTGTATTTCTTGTATATTTTTCTTTTTCTTTACTTTTGTTTCAACTAAATCTTGAGTCACTTTACTTTTTTTCTTTCTCTCTCTTTGTTCTTTCAACTCCACTTTCCAGAGCATTCCTCATAGTAGCCACCCTCAACGCATGGCTTTTCCATGAGTCAAAGTACACAATAACCAAAGTTGGGTCAGGACCATAACGAAGGTTGTTTACTGCATTAGCCACCCTCAACTTATGCTTTTGGCATAAGCTGAGGTGCACATGTCCAAGGAGGGATCAGGGCCAACACATTATTCCAAGAAAAGATCAGTTGGGGTGAAAAAGAAAGATCTAATTTAATCTCAAATCATTTGGATCGAAGAAGGATAAATTTCATTTGGTTTTCTTTTATTTAGGCTAAAAATGGGCTATATTGAATAAGGGCCTATGATCCTTTCCTAATTGTCTATTACAGCTTACTTTTAGCAGGACTAACCAGGCAAGTTCTAGCTTAGTACCAATAGTGGACTTATTCGAATTTTTTCTCACACTCACTTGACATCTCATCACTATACCAGACTATCATACACCTAGTTCGAATTTTAGACTTAGGGTAATGCAGTGGTGTACCTCTATGTCATGCATAGAGCCACACATTTATCAATTTCTATGTCTATTCATGCATCATTTTCCATTTTATCAGGATATCATTTTAGCCATCATGGTCCAGAATTAAGCTATGTACACAAGATATAGACATGCCGGTTCAACGGAAAAGTAATCAGTCTCTTGGGTAAAAAGAACACAGGCAAGAAAACCCCAAAAGAGGATAGTGAATTGGGCTACTCAGACTTCACCCTAGCACCCACTTTCCATTTACCCCACCCCCAACAAAAAAACATGCAATTGTCCCCAATGCATAAATAAATTGAAATACTAGAGTGGTAGGTGAAGCAAACCTGTGGCGCAAAGCACAGACGATCAGCACGGGCCGTTGAGATTAAGACGGTCCGTCTTGAGTATGACGGACCGTCATGGGGTCCGTCGTGCCTTACCAGACTATATCGATGTGGAGAAACCTGAAGGAGAGTCTCTGACAAGTATGACGGTATGTGCAGGATGGACCGTCAACAGGTACGACGGTCCGTTGTAGGTGTCTGTCAGAGGACCCTTGAGAGAAATGTGGAGAACCCTAGGAGAGGGGTCTCTGACCGACATGACGGTCATGCAGGACGGACCGTCGAAGGTATGACGATCCGTCGTAGTTGTCCGTTTGAGGATACTTAGAAAAATAGAGAGAGACCCTTAGGAAAAGGGTCTCTGACAACCAGAACGGTTGTGCAGGACGAACCGTCGTATGTACGACGGTCCGTCACATGTGTCTGTTGAAGGACACTTGGAAAAATATGAGAGACCCTTCGGAATAGGGTCTCTGACGACAAGAACGGTTGTGCAGGATGGACCGTCGACAAGATGACGGTCTGTCGCGTGTTCCCTAGTTTGAATATAACAGAAAGACGTACCTGGCACGACGGATGAATGCGACGGTACGTCACAGATGAAACAGTCCGTCGCTGTATCCGTCAGTGACTGCTGCAGAGTAATTTTCTGCAGAATTTCCTGGTGATGTCTCTGCAAATTAAAACCCATTAGTAGAAAATGCTACCATTACTAAAAAGAAAAATAAAAAAAGAACTATAAGTATTGGGTTGCCTCCCAACAAGCGCCTGATTTAACGTCGCGGCACAACAGAGGACACTTGATTACTCACACTTCATCAAGATGGTATGCCTCTTCCTCTCCGTGTATTTGGCATACAAGGAGGGTGGGTCTGCACAAATCAAAAACAATAAAACAAAGTAAAATGAAGAAAATATCAACTAAATTATAGTAATAAGTTTAAGTTAATCTAAAAGCTATAATCCCCGGCAACGGCGCCAAAATTTGATACGCTCAAACTTACTTCTCAAATAAGATGTAAAGGGGTCGTGTCAAGTAAATAACCCAACAAATGAGGTTGGGATCGTTCCCACGACAAAAATAGTTTAGACTTAACTTAAATCTGTTATTACTTTTGTTTAGTCAATTACTTTCTTGGAAATTAAAAACAATAAAAGGGGGGTTTCTATTTCTAAATGAATGAAAATAACTAACGAAATTGAAAGAGACACTTAACAGCTTTAAATGTTGGAGTTTAATCAATTAATCAAAGTAACTAGGGTTTACGTGTTCCCCACAGGTTCATAACTTGATAATTCTAACTATAACAATTCTTTCCTAGTATCTTGCATGCAAAGTGTTAAGTTATGTATTTCTAAATCCTTGG
>NC_028647.1:16126347-16137655 GCF_001406875.1 Solanum pennellii
CTTCGTTCCAAAACACTTAAACTCTTGGAATATGGGTACTGGGATTACTTCTCTGAACTTCATGACGAACCTGTAGGACGGAGCGTCATAGACACGACGGACCGTCATGGACTCCGTAACCCCACACTTGGTCAGACTTCCCCATCTTTCTTCAGCAGCTGCACTACGCTGCCACCTACGGACCGTCATTGACACGACGGACCGTCACAATATCCGTAGGTGTTCTCTTCGGAATTTCTTCGCTCAAAAACCTCCGCTTTCATCTTTGAACAGATTTCCTGCAAATAAGGAGAAACTTATATAAAAATTAGCACAAAAAGGCTTTTGGACACACTAATCTCAAGGAAAAAGTATTAATAATACCGTGAAACCACGGTATATCAGTACCTTAAAGGTGATTTGGAAAAACAATTGTTACAAAATATAGATATATTTAATTGATTTTTCATAGCTTATGTTTTATGATTTAGTATAAATTTATTTTGATTCTTTTCATAATCGCGCAAAGACTACTACAATAAATAAATGTAGAAAATCAAGCAATTATGATAATTGTTACAACAATTGCAATAATTGTTGCAACAACTATGGTAATATTAATTACAACACGTGTTGTAATAACTATGGTAATATTAATTATGGTAGTTATTGCAATAATTGTAACAATTGATATAACAACAATAGCACTTGCTTATATTGTTGCAGCAGCTTCTACAATTGTTCAATTATTGTAGCAACTTCTGCATAGTTGCTGCAGCAACTTTATTGTTTAAAATCTTTGGTAGAAAATGAGGTGGAGAAGAAGCTGGCTAAGGAGATAGTTGTTGTGACAGAGGAGAAGGTCAGTGGTGTTAATTGTGATGGTGGAAGAAGGGATGATAATTGTTGTGGCGGTGGCCAAGGAGGAGGTTTAGGTTCCATGTTGGTAGATGAGAAAAACATGGTGGTGCGTCAATTCTTAAGTTATTCTTCATGAGCATATGACTTGATCATCAAGATGAATGTAATTGGTAAAAAAACTACCATTAATATCAAAGTTGGATTTAACCTTGAATTCTGAGTGGGGAAATAGCTTCAATTGGTGTATGGGAAAAGCGGCTGCCATCTAACCAATTATAATTAATAACGAATAGCTATCCATCTTACTAGTTATGAAGAATACATATTCTTTGATAAGTGCAAAAAGTTTCCACAAATCTAAGCAAAAATCATGAGAAACTTTTGTAGGTTTCAAAAATATATCCAGCAAATAGAAACTAAAGAATCGCCAAGTGTAACCTCGAAATAAGACTTCTAACTAGGAAATATTAACTCAAAATTAACAAAACTTCCCTCTATTTTCAAGATCAGAAATAAAAAGATCCATTAAGAAATGGAAGAGCTTTTATATATCTATCTAAGCTACTAGCAAAAAAGGTTTTCTTATCTTCAACATGTAGTTTCTGATCCAACTAACCTAATTCCACAACGAGCTAAACTTTCATGTAATCATCATGCAGTTGAATAAACCTGAATTCTCACACAAAAGAATTCATGTACTGCTTCTTGTCATTAAACAAGAACCATTAGTTGAATAGACAATGGACCTGATATCAATTTCTAGTTTTTGTCACCCTGTAATTAATTTAGATCTGTAGCATTGAAAATTAAGTAAACAAAAATTAATATGCTTGACAAGAGCATAAGAAAGATATTTTTACGAACTGAATAAACCTATTTGCTCTGCAGCCATTGTCTCCACTTTAAGGAATTCGCTTTAGCCTATACTTTTCATATATAAATCATACATCTCGGGCATGTTTTCCCCAAATGAAAGTACATATCTCTTTTGAAAATCAAGTTCAGAACATTAAACAGCAGTGTAAAGACTTAACCTCCATTTTACCAGTTGGTTTTCTATAAGAATTTCAAGATTTCATTCCTTGGCATGATCCTCTTTTCTAATCTGAGGTATAAATTAGGTTCATACCCCAGTTCGTTCATGAAAAACTTCAATGTAGTTCTTATCTTAGCATCTCTCTTGAAGTCAAACATTAAGGAAGTGTTTGCCATTAGACCGATATCAGATCAAACCATCCAAAACTCCAATAAATATGTAATTTTCTTTCTAATTTTGATTCATCAACCGATGCAAGTACTTGAATACCATGAAGATACATCCCTGAACTCAGAAGCATATGAGAATCCTTTTGTAGTTGATGTATTACTTTCTCAATCTACTCAGGATTATTGAGCAGAAACCTTGGATGCCTATATAAAGCCTTGAGAATATCGACCATTGAAAACCCAAAATTTTGCAACAATGTTATATTTTATGGCATAACTTTATGAAGATTACAGGAAAGCAACCTAGGCTCTTTCATAAGACTTATAGGTAGATGGTCATGAATGGGCAACTAATCCCTTAGATAAACAAGATTAGGCTCTATAATAGTATGTAAACCTCTTCTCCAAAAAAAAGTTTGTAAGAAATGTAGCAAGTTGAGATCCAGATAAGCCCAGTTGTTGTAAAATCTTAATTTTGGGTTTGAGATTTTCGTCAACACGACAAAACAACAATTGACGAAAAGAAGAAACAAGGGTTTTAATTTGTGATTTGTTCATACCCATTTCGTCAAGGATATGAAGTAACAAATGCGGGTCATAGTGTTTGTGTCTCAAACGAGTTAACTTGTATATTGTGGAAATGACTTCTTCTGTTGAGAAGTCAAGTGAATTTACCAGTAACTCGATCAATACATTAGACGGTGTCACCGCTGTTGCTGCAACTATGGATTAAAGATAGGAATGGAGATGCTTTTGTGAGTCAATGCAATTAATTCTAAACATAAAAGTAAGCAATCTTCGTATTTGTCGGCGGTATTCTTTCAACTCATGAACTGCTTTTTACCAGGTAGAAATAGACGGTAGAATGACAGATTAGGGCTGGGCGTTGGGCAGGTGTTGTTATGGACCTAAATAGACAATGCAATTTATGATATTCTACATGTTACTATTATTAGTTTTACGGCACGGATGTGTCATGCATATAGTATACAATGTTATAAATTAGATTTAATATTACTAAATTAATGTTTTAGGTAAATAAATATAATTTAAAGAACATAATATAAGTACTTTTAAATGATTAACAAAGATTGTCATAAAGTTACTTGTACTGGATATCAAAATGATCAGATATTATTAAAGCATTTCAAAATAATTTAGGGCCTGTTTGAAAGGCCACAAAGGAATTGAGAATTGGTGTAATTACTCTCTTTGTCATGTTTGGTAGACCAAGTTATTACTTGGTACGAGGGGTGAAATTGAAGGGAAGTGATTATACTCCTCAATTCCGAAGGAAGTATAAAGAATTGAGTGTAGTTACACTATGTAATTACATGATCTTTTTAATATTATCTTTTTAAATATATTTTATTTTTGATACGAAAAGAAACTCCTTTCTTTTTTGTCAGGACAGTTTTAGTTCTCACAACGGCACAACAACAAATGTTGTACTTTTTCTTTCAAGTAAGATTTATTTTTCATTCATTTACTTTCATATTTTATGTATAGGTAGATTATGTATGAATTTGATCTTTGTATTTTCTTTTGTTAGTTCTTTAGAATAAAATAAATATGAGAATTAATTTTTTTTCTTTTATTTCTGATAATAATAAAAAATTAGAATATCGATTCTAACAATCAGTTATACATATTTTGTACAATGGCAATCACCTGGTTATGTAATTTCATGATCTGTTTGGTTTTAATAAATCATGGATTTAAGCATGTTGACTTTCTTATTTCTCTTCTTTGTCTTACTAGCTTATGACGTTGTGAAATTCCGCCCTTAGTTTATATACCTATTCTCTTGGTTTCTTTCCATTTACATTCTTCGTATTTAAGTCTAGTCAATTGTTATTGTTCATAAATATTATCACTGGTATAAACAATAAGTAGCAAAACAAAATATCAAATCCAAACTAGACAACCAAACAAACTTTAAATGGGTTTATAGTCTCGTTTGGTCTAGAAAATACCTTGTACATCACTTCCTAGGTGATGCGTCGAACCAAAATGATTTTTATTCCTCTCTTGACATACTTGATATATGTGATTAGTCAGTCATACGATAAATTTGAGCATGAGGTACATTATTTCTCGTGTTACTCTAAGAACAATCAAGTTCACCTTGCCAAATTGACATCATAGCCTAGTATAGTGAAGTACTTTTCTGCATTGAAATATTTTTATATTTTCTTTTATATAGGATGACAACTAACCAAACGCCGAAGGTTGGAAAATCATTTACCAAATGGAGTGAAGTTCCCAATGAATATTTCATTTACATTATTGCTGAACAAGTTAAGTTGGAAAGAACAAAACCAAGAGGCTTAACCACTGAAGGATGGGATAGTCTAGAAAAAGAAATGAACAAGCTATATGGGGACAAATTAGATCAGACTAAAATGAAAAATAGAATGAGGACTTTTGAAGAAGATATATTCTACTATGAAAACAATGTCACAATGAACTTTCCACGCGCTGAGCTACTCCCGAGACGCGAATAGGGGACCTAGGAACACAAGTGATCCCAAGCTAATTATGTTGGCATGATCATAAGCAAACTAAAGATAAACTGAATAATAAATAGACGCACAGCTATAATCATTAATAAAATGAAAAGATAGAGAATACACATATACTATAACTTAGATATATGAAAATTAATGAGTTTAATACAAAGAAGATAGTAACTCAATACTAAGATTCAGCTAACAATGTCTGAAAATAGCCTCTAATTGACTAGAAATGTTGGTACAGACATCAACTAAGTCTAGAAAAACTTAAACTAAAGGACTAAAAATACTGAAAAGAAAGTCATGTCTATTGTCCTAGGAGAATGAGGACCCACTGATGCTGCTGAACTTGAGATTAGGAACCGACTAAGTGTGATATGGATATTGAGAACTTGAACCTACATTATGAGAAGTTGTAGCGCACATATGCGTGAGTACTTGAAAGCAACTGAGCATGTAGGATAGAGTAAAGCTGAAATAACATATAACTAAATAAAGTAATAAAATAATGAAATATTTTGAACAAGATAAAGATGCTGAAATACTGAATATGAATAATCTGAATGCAATGACAAAGTTATAACATGCTGAGACTGAAATACTGAAACATGGCCAATGCAATGTAGTCTGACTGAACTGTAGGAACTACTAATAACCGATGATAAAACCACATGAGCTACATATAAAATCTGGTGTATATGCCAAATCTAAAGAATCCAATATATCATGTGAGAGGTATAGAGGCATCCTGATGTAATCACTAAAATGATGCCTACAAAGTGGACTAACAATCTAAGTGGCTAGTAGTTTTAGGACTATTTGGTTACACTGAACCCTAGTCTAACTTGGTATTATGTTAATCCCAATAAATTAAGTAGTTAACTGATTATTACTTTCTGTAAATACTGAATAGCTCAAAATTGAACATACAAACTGAGAATGCAATAATTAAACTAATAATGATGCATTCAAATACTAAGGCATGTAAGTTTGAAATAATTAAAATATCTGACCTAGCATGTGTAATTCAAGAACTAAAGAAATACATAGCTAGGGTTATGAAATTTATGCAATAAACTGAGTTATAACATGGTAATCTGATTTGGAATGTATAATTGACTAAATCATGACAATCTGCTCAAGTTCTAGAAACCGTAGGTCTAATAATGATAAGGGAATCAAGAATCCGACTAAAATGTAGGGACCCAATGGGTGAAAGGAACCACTATTGATATCTTAGATACCTGGTGACAAATTCCATGGAGAAATTCCTAGATTTTGGGGCTGGAACTAATGGAGTCTTGTTGCGTTATTGAACTAGGGCTCTTTACATTTTCCTCTTTTAGTGCTTCTAATTTTCTATGTTTTGATTAATGACTTGAATTAGGTAAGTTCTAGTTATGTTTCTAGGCTTAAACTTATTAAAACATCATGATTTAGGATCTAAATGACATACATTACCTAAACACAAGTCAAGAATATAAAATGCAAGTACACCTACCTCCAAACCGAACTTCTAGAACTAAAATCTGCAGAAAATTAGTCTCAACCTAATATTTCATGGTTTACATTGTACATTGTTCAATAAAAATATTCCAGAAATTACAAATCAACAAAACCCGAGATCAAGTTCAGAAATAAGAATTTTCATAGAAAGGCATTCACAAATGATATAGATATGCAATACAATTGCTAGTGTAGTGATGCATGTCTAACCTAGTGATTAAAATGCCCTGAAAATAAACTAGGTCAAACTAGAGCTTCACATCAGTTTCTTGAGTTAATAACTTGCTAAATTAACGATAATAGTGTCCAAGCGCACGTTGGAGTAGTTTCGAAGTCAAACATCAAGGAACGACCAAAATGTTCGAAACGAGTCTTGTTTGTGCTAGTGTGCTCTTGCATGTTTAATGTGTTTTGGTGTTTCATTTGGAGTCTAAAATGATGGTAGGTGACCCTAGTGCGTAGAAGGTCATGTGCAAGGGTTAAAAGTCCTGGTACGACTCCCCAAGAACCTACCTTAGGATCCTTGAGGAGGACCCGAAGTTCAAACCTCAATGCTGCCATAATGGGTTGACTTACGGCCAGTAGGTCATTTGACTAAGTGTCAACCCAGTTCGTAGATCAATACATATAATAGGGAGACTTATCTCCCATGACCAAGCCTCAGAGAAGTTTTACGGCCTGTAAGACAGCCCGTCACACCACCTACGGTCCGTAGGTGGTGGCCATTGATCAAGGCCTGCAATTTTGTCTCTTCTCGGCCAAGTAAGGGGTGAATTAGTAAACACGTTCAAATTAATTCATGGACGGTTATTATAAGTTTTTAGGTATTTTATGTATATTAAGACAATTAAACCCTCACTTAGACTAGATCACCCAAATCAAACTCTTCCCTCTCAAATATATTTTCTCAAGAACACCATTGAAGGCCTAGGTCAAATTCAAGTTAGGAGAAGGGATTTCAAGTGTTTTCTTTATCAATTTTCATGGGATTTCTACCAATAATAAATGGTGATTCTTCATTCTTGAATAACCTCTCATTCAAGAAGTCCAATTCAATGGTTTTCAAAAGTGAATTAATGATTAATTTCCCAATTTCTATTCTATGCATGGGTTCATTGTTAAAATATTCTCTAAGTCATGATATTGATGTATTAATGATGAATCAATGTTTATAAGATGATTAAATTTGATTCCTTGAATAACCTATGTTTAGTCCAATTCTCCTAAATTGGCTTACAAAGTGGGTTTGATTAGTGTGATTTGATATTGTTAGAATTGTGTTTATACTATGTTGTGTTGTTTTTATATATTGATATTCATGCCTAATCATGATGAATTGTTGGAAAATTGAGAAAGCGTGATGATGGCTTTGATGAAAGGTCTTATTGAATTGTTCTTGTATTGTATGGTCCACTTATGGTGGTGGTGTTTAGTTGATGTATATGATTAGGTATATGTATTGTGGTTGTAGTAAAGAAATGTTATGTTGCTTATGTATATATGTGTTATGAATTTATGCATCTGATTCTTGAAGATAGTATGATAATTGAAGTATAATGTGAATGTGAAGTATGATTGTGTGTGGCTAATGATGAATGTAGCATGGTCATGTTTAGAAGAAAATTTTATGAATAGTGGTGGTTATGTGAATTCTTTCTCACATATACACACGCATGAAAGAATGAAGCTAATGAAAATGTAATGAATGTGGGTCTATTGAAAGGTTTTTTCAATAGAGCTCTAATGAATGAATGGGGGACTTTGAAGTGGACACTCTCTGTGAGTAGAGGTGTAGTGTCTACTAACAACCTCAATATTCCTAAGAGGTTTCCAATGAATGAATGATAGATTGAGATGATTATTCTTTCCGTGAGTAGAGGTAGAGTACTTGGTAGAAATCCTTTAACTTATAGGGAATGAATGTAATGAAAGTCAAATACTCTGTGGGGTTTAATGCTCAGCACTAAAAAGATTCGAAAGTGGTGGATACTCTCCGTGAGTAGAGGTGTAGTATTCAAAAGTAACCTCTTGGATGGGTACTCTCCGTGAGTTGAGGTGTCATAATTAGAAGCAATCTCCCTATCCCTTAAATATGCTCTCACATAGGACTAGCTAGTAGTGTTCCACGAAAAGGCTAAAAGAAATACCCTACCTTAGGCAAGTGGGTATCCCTCATCCAGTAGGGTTAATACTGGGATTACATATTAAGAGCGCATGGTCTATGTCGGTTAAAGCTTGCCCCTATAAATGATTGTAATGAACTAGGTATTCGTAAGGGTGTTCTACTTAGGGTTGGTGGTGGTATGGGATGCCATCTATGCAATCCACAAGTAGGCATTGGAGGGAGTCTTGGTGTGTCCTTGTAATGTTAATCAATAAATGAGTTTCTATATGAAGTTAATGAAGTAAGTTTACTTTATGTCTAATGTTGAAGAAGCATGTTATTCTTTTGTCTAATGTTAATTAAGTTCATGTGAATGGTAGAATGTGATGTGCCTAGTCTAGGGTGGTTCTAAAGAAGAACTAAGTGGGAGTACTAAAATGCGATACTACTTTGACATTGAACTAGTGTAGCTTAGAATTATCCTAGGGGATGGGTGAAGTTCTTAAATGCACGAATGTTTCCTCTAGTATCTCTAGTAATGAATGTTGACTTGTTGAGTTATGATGGAAAGGAAATATCCTTATATTTGGTAGTCTTAAGGAACACTTAGGTGTGTATTGAAGAGGTTGTATGGGCAATCTATTCGTGTCTTACCTAGGTGGGTCTTAGGATAACTTTGGATAGAGGGTCTAAATGGTGAATGGGTAACTTAATGAATATTGTTTTATGTTCAGAATTATGAGAAGTATTACTTAGTGTGATGAATATTGACTTGTATGATATCTTTTACACTTGGTTCATAAAGTTTTATCAAAAATCGCATGAAAAACATATTTCAACTAAAATGTCCTCTTTAAAAGATATTTTTCGCATGATTGTCACATTAGTGCTTTATTGTACAAACTCCATATTCATCTCTATTTCTACAAGTGTGGGTGGTGGAAAGTAAGTATCTTAGAGTTGAAAATTAGGATTAGATTGTTCTCTCAAGGCTCTTGGTATGTCCTCATAAGTTCGAGGACATGGATGTTCTTTGTAGTTTTCTTTCATTAAAGACTTTGTATAAAGACTAGTGTCTTTCTTTCAATGTATGGGCTATGAACCTATGATAATAAGATGTGCCTAAGATGACTTGCGATGCGACTTAGTTGTTCTTATGTTATTAAAAGAGTTTCCTTATTGATTTTATCGTGAAAAGTTTTAATTCCGCCCTAATTTTCATGCCTATGTGATGAATGAATGCTAATTGGCTTGTATAAGACCTCCGAGAGGTCAAGTACGCCGCGTCACAACTTGAGCGTGCTCTCGGGTCATGACAATGATACACACCAGTTGTATCCTCATCCTGGACACATATGAGGGACCTATCTTTTTATGCATCCAACGTGTCTTGCATCATGACCCTCAATAATAAAATTTGTCATGGTGTGTGACACGTACAACGATAATAGAATTTTGCACAGTGTTAGACACATCCCTTGAACCATAAATCATGACGCAGGAAGTATCCTTGAATCATAATACCTTTCATGGTGCATGATATGTCCCTTAAAATGGTACATTCTATTTAATTTCAAATTCTTCCCAAATTCAGATAACATTTATAGCAACCATGTCTCGGAACCAATTCAAATAAGATGTTCAAACAAATAATAAGGAGATAACTATTCCAATAACAATTCACATTTCATAACAACATAATCATGAAACAATAGTACTAATTAATCAATAATTCTTTCAAACCATTCTCAAAACATCATACACCAATAACAAATTATATTGCATTTTATTACCGTTTCTCATCATTATAATTATTCATATGGACAAGTCACCTGTAACCAAGTCTCATTACTATCCAACATATACCGATGAGTCTAAGATTTAGACACATTTAGGGATTTGTTTTGAAAGTCTTAGTATCCTCAAATGCCTAATTTATGCTATAAAGGGATGTTAGAACATTGATTTATATGTATGTAGGCTAAGGAACAAGGGAAGGACACTGTCGGGCAAAATGGAGCAAGAAAGCTAAAGAAGTGAAGAAAATCATTTCTGGTGATCACCAAGACCACTCGGCAAACCGCCGAGTGGATCTTTAGCCCGCCCGAAGTTCTAGCATGCCACCATTGGGGAAGAACCAACTTGGCGAAAGAATTGGGTAGTCGGAAAATCGTTTAATGACTCCGTGATGGCTACCTTGATCGCCTTAAGTCAGAGAAACCTAAGAGAGAATGTCCAATAAAAACTAGAGATCGATTGGAGAAAAGAGTGGATCAGTGACTTGTTCGGCGAGGCCCGATTATTTCACGCAATAGCTTCTCAGGACAAAATGTGGGTGATGATAAATGGGAATTTGAATGAAATTTTAAAAACTATTTAAATTTCTGATTCCCTAAGACCTAGATTTCAATTTTCTCTTAGTTTTTGAGGTTTCATTGTATACTTCAAAGATTTTTAGGTTCAAACTTGAAAATTTGAAATGGGTTCTGTGTTTACTCAATTTGGATTATTTAAAGAGTAATGAACCTTTCCCTAGATTATGGATAATGTATTTGGTAATCTTTTCTCTATTTTTTATGATGTGTAGCTAAAACTCCAATTCTTGGGGTGTGATCATGTGTTTATTTGTGTAATTATCTTATGAATATTGTTGTTTTATGATAAAAAATATTGTATTAATGTGGGTTTATTTATCATTTGTTTTTTAATCATTGTTTATTTTTTAATCATTTGATATTAGATGTAGTTTATAGTCCCTGATTTGCTTGAGAGAGAGGTTTTGAAACTAAAGCTTTTGGTGAGTGATTGTAGGTATTGGGTTAATATGTGTTCCATCTCAAGAGAGTGAACGCTAAACTCAAATCTAGGTAATATGTCATGAATTGAAGATATGATGCAGATGATGATGAGAAGTTTCGATGCGATTAATTATAATGTTAGATAGATTCAGAATAAGTTGATTGGTATTGGAAAAAAGGTGACGCAGATGCATTTTGATAACGCATATTGAGTACCAGATGACAAAGTTGTCTTTAATAATGAACCCACGCCAACGTTGCACTCTTCTAAGAAACACTACCAAAAATCCAAAAAATGATGGGCATAGTATGGAAGTCACTATTTGGGGGGGGGGGGG
>NC_028647.1:16138120-16151020 GCF_001406875.1 Solanum pennellii
GGGGGGGGGGGGGGGGAAGCTAAATGTGGATCTACCAATACCATCTGAGGTGGAGGTTGATACTAGTAGAGATTATAATGTATTTGAGAAGGGGAGAGAGCCCAAGAATGCGACTAAGAAGAAGGTTGTGGTAACTAGAAAGTGGTTCCCTTGCCTAAGCCTTTGCCACCTTTTCCTTATAGATTAGCAAAGAAGACCAAAGAAGGAAAATACCACAGATTCATCACTATGCTAAAACAACTT
Organism: Solanum pennellii; assembly: GCF_001406875.1. Taxonomy (NCBI): domain Eukaryota; kingdom Viridiplantae; phylum Streptophyta; class Magnoliopsida; order Solanales; family Solanaceae; genus Solanum; species Solanum pennellii. The sequence continues at coordinate 16,138,364 of NC_028647.1, forward strand.
TCAACCAATGTTCCTTTGATAGAATCTCTAGAGCAAATGCCTGGGTATGCGAAGTTTATGAATGACATGGTTTCAAAGAATAGATCTATGAGTTTTGAGGATGACGAAAGTTGAAGCATTATAGTGTTATTGATATAAGATCCCTTATAGCGAAAGAGGTAGATCCTGGTGCTTTCACTATCCCTTGTACGATTGGGTTATTGGACTTTGCCAAGTCACTATGTGATCCTGGTGCTAGCATTAATCTTATGTCATTGTCCATTTACAAGAAGTAGGGATTGGGTGATCAAAAACCATCTATGACGCAATTGCTCATTGCGGATAGAATTGTGAAGAGGCCTATTGGAGTGCTCCATGACGTGCTAATGAAAGATGAGTCATTAATTTTTTCGGTCAGTTTTGTTATTCTTGATTGCGAGGTTGACTTTGAGGTCCCATCATCCTTGGGAGAGCATTCCTTGCCACGGGGTGCTCTTTGGATGATATGGAGAAAGGACAAATGAACTTCAAACTTAAAAGTGAGAAAGAAACTTTTGAATTTTGTAGGTACATAAAGCAGCACGGTTATCTCCAATCGTTATCTGCTATAACTCATACAAGTGAGAGTGGTTTGGAGGTACAAATTGAGGAGAGACTGGGTGTTGAGGATTTAGAAACAATGATAATGAACTTTGAGGGTGACTGAATCGAAGAGTATGACGAGTTGGTGGCCGCACCTGATAGGTGCGAATATTGGCCAAAGCCTAAGAAATTGGACTTGGATATGAAAAATTGTGAGACTCCACCAGCAAGACCATCTATGCAAGAGGCTCCTAAATTGGAATTCTAGGCTATACAACCACATTGAGATATTCATTCTTGGGGGAGGATGAGAAATTCCTAATTATTATTGCAGTAGATATTAGTGGGCGACAAGTCGAGTGTTTGGTATCACTACTAAAGAGGTTCAAGCGAGCTATTGGGTGGACTATTGAAGATATTATCGGGATGCCTTCCGGTATTTTACCTCACAAAATTCAACTCATGATGGATCATAAGCGTCGTATAGAGAATCAGAGAAGATTAAATTTTCCAATAGAAGAGGTACATAAGAAGGAGATTATCAAATTGTTGGATGCTGGAGTCATTTACCATATTGCAAACAGTAGTTTTGTATCCATGTTAAGTGTGTTCCCAAGAAGGGTGGTATTAATGTGGTCAAAAATGAAATAAATGTGATTATTCTGATGCGACTGGTGGCCAGATGGAGTGTTTGCATGGATTACCGAAAGTTGAATGCTTGACGGAGAAGGAGCACTTCCCTATTTTCTTCATGGATATTATGTTGGATAGACTTTCAGGAAACGGATTGTATTGCTTTCTTGATGGGTATTCAGGCTACAATAGATTCTCTATAGCTCGAAAGACCAAGAGAAAACTACCCTCACTTACCCTCTGGAATCTTCCTTTCAAACGCATACCATTTGGGTTGTGCAATGCTCCAGCAACCTTCCAACTTTGCATGAAGTCGATTATCTTCGACATGGTTGAGGACACAATTGAAGTTTTCATGGATGATTTCTCTGTGGTTGGTGACTCTTAAGATAGATGCTTGTACAATCTAGTCGAGGTACTGAAAAGGTGTGAAGATTATAATTTGGCGCTGAATAGGAAAAAGTGTCTCTTTATGGTTAAAGAAGGCATAGTTTTGGGGAACCGGATTTCATATAAAGGTATTAAGGCGGATAAGGACAAAGTGGAGGTAATAGAAAAGCATCTTCCACCTATCTCGATAAAAGTATTGAGAAGTTTTCTGGGGCATGCATGTTTTTATTGGAGGTTCATAAGAGATTTTTCAAAAATTACACATCCACTGTGCCACCACCTTGAAAAATAAAGTAAATTTGAGTTCAATGATTCTTGTCTGATAGCATTTGAAGAGTTGAAAAAGAAGTTCGTTTTTACCCCCATCATTATTTCTCCATGTAACACTCCAAAGAGTCGAGACCTAATATAGGGCCTGCCATGAGTTTCTAAAGGTTTATATACTGTTTTAAGACCTAAAATAATTTTTATAAGTCATTCGAAAAGTTTTAGAGCAAAGACGTCAAGGAACGTCCATGCCGTCCGAAAACTAGCTAAATTGAGCTAGTTGACGTCACTATGCTTTGTGAAGGATTTGGAGGGTCAAATGAAGTATAAAACTTGTAAAAAGACTTTGGTTAGGTAGAGTTAGGTATACAGGGTTTAAAAACCAAATAACGAAGCCCTAAAAACCACCCGAAGCGTCCTTGAGGAGGACTCCACATGGGTGGGCAGGCTGCAAAGCACCTTGCGTTAGTCAAGATTCAAAGGGCTGGTGTGCACCTCGCAGCCCACACGGACCTTACTGCCTCAAATCACTTTTTCAAAAATATAAATGGGAATTAGCCTCACGACACGGAGTCACTTCCCAGATTCTGTAAAATCGTATTTTTGGCATTTTGAATTCACAATAAAAAAAAATTAGTGAGGGGTGTTTTTGGTAATTTATGGGTGACTATATATTGACTTAGGATAAGTTTTAAGACATTTTAACTCACTCCAAACCCAATTCCCAAAACAGTCCAAAAATCTCTCACCTCTCTCTACTTTCTCTCTCCCCAATTCCTCCATTGAAGAAGGCAGAAAGCTTAAGAAGAAGGTCAATTTATCTAGGATTTCACTTCAATTTCATGGATTTATCTTCATTAAGGTATGGGTTCTTCACTCTTGGGAATCCTTTTCCCAAGAGAACCTTTCAAAGTTGATTTCTAAATTACCCATTTCGCTGGGATTTTCCAATTCGAATAGGTTTTCTTCTAAAGTTCAAATAATGATAAATTGTGATTTTGTATGACTAATTGAGTGTAGATTGTTGGTAATTGAGTTTATTGATTCAATATCATGTCATGTTCCCTTCCCCAATTCCCCCAAATCTTGGATCTTGGTCATGAATTTATGGGAATTGAAGAATGAATTGATTATTAGACTTGTTTTATCTATTCTATTTCATGTATGGATTGAATAGGGTAATGTTTTGTTGGGATTGGATATAATTCTTGATTAATTGATGATGAACCGTAATTACCCTAACCCTAGGTTATCAATTGATTTTAATTGGGATGGTAATGATGAAATTCACCAAGCTCGCGTATTAATTACTACTAATTGATGTTACTATACCTATTATTGGATGTAATTTCTTTGTCGATGGTAAGACCATGATGATGACTTTTAAGGATATTTGGTAAGTTTCTATGGTCCTAACTTTTACTTCAATTATGATGACCTGTGATTAAGGATGTAGTTCAATTGAGTATACCTTGTGAATAGCCTATGAGGTGTTGGTATGATGTTGAATTGAAATGTCTTGACTATGTTTTTGTGAATTATGCTTAAGATGAAATGATGTAAAGCTCGTGATGACTTGCCTATGTGTCTTATTATGAAATGATGACAATGATTTCATAATCTCACATATGAGGGTCGCCATGAAAAGATATTCTCATGCAATATTTATTGAGCTAAATGACAATGAATATATAAGGGATTAGACCATATGACCTAAACTAAGAGATGATTAATAAAGAAAGACTTTACAAAAGGGACTTAGCTTAGCACCGAGTGAATTTGATAAGGAGAGGTGTTTTCTTCCTTTAGAGGAATATTCACCCTATAGTTTCATATGAGGTGTATACTCCCCTATGAGGGACACTAACCCAATTCATTCTCATGAAATGAGTGCTCCGATGCCAAAAGGAATGTAGAGGGCTCAATTTATATCTCCTAGTTCTTAAACTATGTTGCCACCATAGGAATAATAGCTAGTGGACCCACCTAGATGCTATGTTCATGCTTGGTACAACTTTGGACACTAGTCTGCCTTCCATCCATGTAAGGTTTTACAACACCGGATTCCACTCTTATCTCTTATGGTCCATGCTGGTTAAGACAAGTGTTCCCCAAAGTAAAATGAAGTAATGATGGTAACCCTAACTAGGGTGACTTGAGAGGTTGGCTTAGTCTAGGTAGGTGCATGGGACTCTACTTAGGCATTGAATTAGTTGGCTTTGAGGGATGTTCTAGAAGGATGTTATTATTTTATAATGATCTTATAAAGTAAATATTAAGCTTATGTTGACTTTACATGTTGATAATTCTTTATGATGATATGATGTTAGTTTCATTGGTGAACATTCTATTGGTCTATATTTCTAAATATAATGATGACTACTATTGATATTATGTAATATTGAGTTAGGAATTATTTGTGATACTTTGTTTGCCTTACTTGATTTAGTAAGGTTACGGGGCTTTGGTTGGTGATTGCACTTGTAGGCTAAATGGTGGGTTATGAGTAAGTTTCTTGATTATATTATGATGTTATGAAATCTTGTATATGTTGACTTGACTATACTTGTTAATGTTGGTCTTGTGTTGTACATGGTATTGGACTTACGGATTATGTATGTATTGGCTTATATGAATTCCTGATTGTGCGTGAAGCTTTTCAAAGTACTTTGTCATGGATTTGAACAAATGTCCTTTTTAGCATGATTCTACTTGTTTTATGTACATATACTCATACTTAGTACAAGTGTGTACTAACCCTATGTTTAGTTTAAGGCCATCGAAGACTACTTTGACATTTCCCATGTGTTTCGATGGTCCTTACTTTTCGTGGACCATGTCATTATCAAGCAACTAATGTAGTTTTTGCTTTAAGACTTCTATGTTCTTTCCTTTTCATTAAAGACGTTTGTTGCAATATCCTATATGTGGCTTCTATCATTGATATATGGGCTATGCCAAATTATTGTACTCTAGTTTAGATGGTTATGATATGAGACATCCGTTTTAAGACCATTGTATCTTATATATATGTTTGAAGTGAAAGTAGAAGACTATCTAATCGTCTGATACTAAGGGTCTGTGTATACTCGATATGTACATATTATATGTATGTAGAGGTCTATGTAAACCTCAATATAGAAGTTAACCAAAAATTTTAAATTTTCCATAGTTTAACCTATGTAATGTAATGATGAATGCTAAGCGGTTAGTCTTAGTCCGCTTCGAGGACGACAACACCGGTTACGTCTATGTGGTGCTCCCCGGATGTGACAAACTTGGTATCAGAGCATAAGGTTGAATATCATTAAGATTATGACTCATTCATGTATATGTTGATTCTTATTGATATTGTGTAGCGCGCCACACTTATGAACAGCAAACTATATGATGCTTAGGAAATCCTCCTTTTTTTGGAAATCCAATGTCCTGCCTCTAGAGTCTAATTTATGTGTGCTTTCAACATAACCTTGTATGGTGGCTATAGGTATGAATACCCGAAGAGAAGCCGAAAGATGGTCCGAAGAATGAGTTTCTAATCTGGGATCAAAAGACAACAAAGTGCCTCCACTTGAAGATGTTGCTATGGGTGATCAAGTTTCGATTGCTCCTCCTCCCATGGCAGATGGGGATATTAGGGAAGCTTTTCTCCAAATGTCCCAAGACATTACAACTCAATGTGTCACCACTCAAGCACAATATGACGGACCAAGCTAAATGGGAGGTGGTACCCCGAGGAAACCAAAAAGTTAGAACCATGGCCTCCCGTTTGAGGGATTTCACTAGGATGAATCCCCTTTCTTACTATGGGTCAAGAGTAAAGGAACACCCCAGAGAGTTTATTGATGAAACTTGAAAATTTCTGTATGGTATGGGGTTGAATACTATTGACAAAGCCGAGTTAGCCACTTACCAACTCAAATATGTGGCCCAAACTTAGTACAACCAATGGGAGACAATAAGCCTTTAAGTGGTGGTCCGGTGTCATGGAGATTTTCAAGAATGCTTTTCTTAATAATTTCTTTCCTACATAGAAGAGGGAAGCCAAAGTTGACGAATTCATGAGCCTTCATCAAGGAGGTATGAGTGTACTTGACTACTCTTTGGAATTCACTAAATTGTCAAGTTATGCTCTTAATTTGGTTTCCATTTCTAGAGATGAAATGAGCCGCTTTGTGACGGAGTGTCGGATGACTTGAAAGAAGAATGTCGGTCGGCTATGCTTTATGATAATATAAACATTTATTGTTCTATGGTTTATGATCAACAAGTTAAAGAGACAAGGGTTAAGAGAAAGAGTACAGATGCCAATTGGGCAAAGTTTTTTATATGGTGGTTCTTCAAAGGATAGGCTTCACATTCAAGACAAGCCTAAGTTCAAGAAGAGGTTTTCCAGTCAACTTCCTTCTAAATTCCCTAAGGCTCATGATTATAAGGTGATTAAACCTAAGTCCCAATAGGTAAAGGGTTGAAACTCACCTAGTTAGAATCCTACTTGTACCAAGTGTGGTAAGGGTCATGTGGTCGAATGCTTAGTGGCAACGGGAAATTGCTTTGGTTGTGGAAAAGGGGGACACAACGTGAGAGATTTCCCCAATTTGAAAGGAAAGACAAGGGGAGTGAACAAGAAAGTGGTTCTCCCGATGTGGTGACTGGTATGTTGATAGTCTTTTCTATTGTTGTATATGCTTTACTTGATCTCGGTTCAAATTCGTCATCTGATACTCCTCTAGTAGCTAAAAAGTTTGATATTTTGCCCGATATAATGAACTTTTTATGGTGACTACCCCGGTGGGCGAGTCGGTTATTGCAAAGAGGGTATATAGAAATTGTCCTAGAATGTTGCCCAATAGAGTTTCTTAAGTTGAAGTAGTAGAACTTGATATGGTTGATTTTGATGTTATTTTGGGAATGGACTAGTTTCACGCTTGTTTAGCTTCCATATATTTTAGAACAAGGGTGGTGAAGTTTAACTTTTCAAATAAGCCCATTGTAGAATGGAAGATGGGAAATTATATTCCTAGAGGTCATATAATTTCTTATTTGAAAGCTTGCAAAATTATCTCTAAAGGTTATCTATACCATATTGTAAGAGTCAAAGATGTAGACTTCGAGATTCCTCCCATTGAGATGATCCCAGTTTTGAGGGAATCTCTGGAGATCTTTCCAAATGATCTTCCCAGAGTCCCTCCTAAACGTGATATTGATTTTGGTATTTACTTGCTACTGGATACAAATACCATTTCAATTCCTCCTTATCGGATGGCTCCAGCTGAATTGAAAGAGTTGAAGTCCCAACTCAAGGATTTACTAAATAAGGGTTTCATACAACCTAGTATTTCCACATGGGATGGTCCGGTTTTGTTTGTAAAGAATAAGGATGGGTCCCTTAGAATGTGTATCGATTACCGGCAACTTAACAAAGGGACCATTAAGAATAAGTATCCCCTCCCTCGGATTGACAACTTGCTTGATAAACATGAAGAGGCAAGCTAATTTTCTAAGATCCATTTGAGGTCGGGATATCACCAACTTAGGGTGAGAAATGAGGATATTCCCAAGACGTCCTTTAGAACAAGATATGATAACTATGAATTTAGGGTGATGTCATTTGGGTTGACTAATGCCCTTGTGGAATTTATGGACCTTATGAATAAAGTGTTCTGAAGTTACCTAGATTCGTTTTTCATTGTGTTCATTGACGACATCTTGATATATTCGAAGTATGACGGTGAGCATGTGGACCATTTGAGAGTGGTTTTGCAAGTCCATAAAGAACATCAAATTTTTTCCAAGTATAGAAAATGTGAGATTTGGTTGAGTTTTGTAGCTTTTCTTGGTCATATCATCTCTAGTGAAGGGGTAGAGGTGGATCCGACAAAGCCGAAGAGGTCAAGAATTGGTCTAGACCATTGGCTCCAATCAAAATTAGAAGATTATTGGTTCTTGAGGGTTATTATAGAAGGTTGGTTGATAGGTTTGCGTCCATTTCTTGTCCATTGACTACCTTGACCCAAAATAATGTGAAGTTTGAGTGGTAGAAATTATGTGAAAGAACCTTCCAAATGCTGAAACATAGGCTTACCTCCACTCCGGTGTTGACCTTACCGGAGGGTACTAAGGGATTTGTGTTATATCGTGATGCATCCCAAGTCGGTTTGTGGTGTGTTTTTAGGCAACATGAGAAAGTCATAGCCTATGGTTGTTCGCAACGTAAGATTCATGAGAAGAATTACCCAACTCATGATCTTCAGTTAGGGGCGGTTGTTTTCGCTTTAAAAAACGGAGGCATTAATTGTATGGGGTTCATGTTGATGTGTATACAAACCATAAGAGTCTTCACTATGTGTTTACGCAAAAGGAGTTGAATCTCTGACAATGAAGGTGGTTAGAGTTGTTGAAGATCATGACATGAGTGTTCTCTATCACCCCAAAAAAGCTAATGTGGTTGCAGACGCAATAAGTCGTATGAATATGCGTAGCCTTTCTCATGTATATGAAGACAAGAAAGACCTAGTAAAGGATGTTCATGGTTGGCTCGTTTTACTGTTCGATCGAAAGATTCTCCGAATGGTGATATTGTGGTTCATCACAACTCCGAATCATCTTTGGTGGTTGAGGTGAAATCTAAGCAACACCTTGATCCATTATCGAAGGAGTTGAAGGAATAGATCTTTGGTAAGCTTAATGAGTCATTCTCCCAAGGGGGGGATTGTGTATTGAGGTACCAAGGAAGGTGGTGTGTACCCAATGTGGATGGTTTCAGAGCTGGATCCTAGAGGAAGCTCATGGGTACCGTTATTCGATTCATCCCAGTTCTACTAAGATGTATCATGACCTTGTCTTGAAAAAAGACATAGGAAAATTTGTTACAAAGTGTCTAAATTGCCAACAAGTGAAAGCCAAGCACCAAAAGTTGGGTGCTTTACTTCAACAAATCCAAGTATCCACTTAGAAGTGTGAAGACATTAATATGGACTTTATAGTGGGTTTGCCTCGGACTCGAAGGCAAAACGACTCTATATGGGTGGTTTTTGATAGATTAACCAAGTCTGCCTATTTTATTCCCTTTAAGTACACTTACTCGGTGGAAGAGTATGCAAAGATTTATGTAGATGTGATTATGAGTCTTCATGGTATTCTGTAATCCATCATATCGGATAGGGGCACACAATTCACATCTAGGTTCTTGAGATCGTTTGAAAAGGATTGGGTACTCAAGTGCAGTTGAGCACCGTTTTTCATCCTTAAATGGATGTTCAAGAGGAGTGTAGTATCCAAACTCTTGAGGATATGCTTAGAGCTTGTATCATTGAATTCAAGGGTAGTTGGGATGACCACTTGCCCTTTGGTTTAGTTCTCTTGTAATGATAGTTAGCATTCTTCCATATCCATGGATCCTTTTGAAGCATTGTATGGTAGGAGGTGTAGGTCTCCTATTGGATGGTTTGAGGTAGGCGAGTCTTCGCTTCTTGGTCCCGAATCGATCAATAAGATGTTGGAGAAAGTTCACCTTATAAGATATCGCTTGCAAACAGCCTACAGTCAGCAAAAGTTATCTGCCGACAATACGAGAAGAGAATTAGACTATGAAAAAGGTGATAAGGTGTATTTCAAAATTTCACCCATGAAAGGGGTGGTAAGATTCGGTAAGAAAGGGAAGTTAAATCCTCGTTATGTGGGTCCCTATGAAAATTGAAAAGGGTTGGTAAGGTTTTATACGAATTGAGATTACCTAGTGATCTATCTTCGGTTCATCCGATTTTCCATGTATCTATGCTAAAGAAGTGCATTGGTGACCCCGAGTCAATTTTTCCAATTGAAGGTCTTGGAGTGAAAGAGAACCTCCACTGGGATGAGATTCCAGTTCAAATCCTTTATCAACAAGTGAAGCGGTCGAGGAACAAGGATGTGGCCTACGTAAAAGGGTTATGGCAAAACCACCTAGTTGAGGGAGAAACATGGGAGGTCGAGGCCGACATGAAGTCCCATTATCCTCATTGGTTTTCTAGCTAAGGTTATTTATTCCTATTAATAACAAAAATAATGAGTTGATTTGAATTTGACTTGTTTTCCAAAGTTATGGATATTTATGGTAAAAGGTTTATGCTAAAATGAACTATCATAAAAAAATGTTCGTTTGCTTGGATTGCACTATTTTGTGTATTTGGTATATTGTTGCCTTCATGAATTGATATTGAGTATGTTGTTATGTTGAGAAAGGAACTTTGACATAATTGACTCTTTAATGATATGTTGAGCCATGTTGTTGTTGTTGTGAGAAGGAAATTCTTCATGTTGCGATTTTGAGTTGTAGCTCATGAAGATGTTGTATATTGTTGGTTGGGCTGCTAGTCGTGAGACTATACTTTCCATTTTTAACAGTTTGGTGTCATTCGGGGACGAATGTTCCTAAGGGGGAAAAATGTAACACTCCGAAAAGTTGATACCTAATATATAGTCTAACATGAGTGTCTAAAGGTTTAGATACTGTTTTAAGACCTAAAATAATGTTTATAAGTCAACCGAGAAGTCTTAGAGCCAAGATGTCAAGGAACGTCTATGACGTCCAGAAACTAGATAAACTGAATTAGTTGACAATGCTACGTTTGGTGAAGGATTCGTAGGGTCAAATGAAATATAAAACTAGTTAAAATACATTTTTTAGGTAGAGTGTGGTACAGAGCGTATAAACGTCCAATAACAAAGCCCTAAGGACCACCCGAAGGGTCCTTGAAGAGGACCCCAACATCGGTGGACATACTGCCAAAGCAGCCTGCATGAGTAAAGATTCAAAGGGATTCTTCGCGACGTGCATCCCACACAGACCCTACTTCCTAAGATTACTTTTTCAAAAATAAAAATGGGATTTGGCCTCGTGAAGCGGAGCCACTTCCCAGATTCGATAAAAATATATTTTTGGCATTTTGACTTCACAAAAGACCAATTAAAAAGATGAGTGTTTTGGATAATTTAGGGTGACTATATATTGACATAGGATAAGTTTTAAGCCATTTTAACTCACTCCAAACCCAATTCCCAAAACAAACCCAAAAGCTCTCACCTCTCTCTACTTTCTCTCTCCCTAATTCCTCCATTGAGGAAGGAACAAAGCTTGAAGAATAAGATCAATTTACGTAGGATTTCACTTCCACTTCGTTGATTTTTATTCATAAAGGTATGGGTTCTTCACTCTTGGGAATCCTTTCCCCAAGAGGTCCTTTCAAAATTGATTTCTAAATTACCCAATTTTATGGGGTTTATCAATTCTAATGGGTTTTCTTCTAAAGTTCAAATTGATGATAAATTGTGATTTACTATGACTAATTTAGTGTAGATTGTTAATTAATTGATGTTAATGGATTCAATATCATGTTGATCATGTTCCCTTCCCCAATTTCCCCAAATCTTGGATCTTGGTCATGAATTGATGGGAATTGAAGAATGAATTGATTATTAGACTTGTTTTATCTATTCTAATTCATGTATGGATTGACTAGGGTAATGTTTTGTTGGGATTGGATCTAATTCTTGATTAATTGATGATGAACCCTAATTACCCTAACCCTAGGTTATGAATTGATGTTAATTGGGATGGTAATGATGTAATTAACCAAGCTCGCGTATTAATTACTATTAATTGATGTTACTATACCTATTATTGGATGTAATTGGTTGGTCGATGGTAAGACCATGATGATGACTTTTGAAGGAGATTTGGTAAGTCTATATGGTCCTAACCTTTACTTCAATTATGATGACCTGTGATTAAGGATGTAGTTCAATTGAGTTTACCTTGTGAATAGCCTATGAGGTGTTGGTATGATGTTGAATTGAAATGTCTTGACTATGTTTTTGTGAATTATGCTTAAGATGAAATGATATAAAGTTGGTGATGACTTCCCTATGTGTCTTATTATGAAATGATGACGATGATATGATAATCTCACATATGAGGGCTACCATGAAAAGATATTCTCATGCAATATTTATTGATCTAAATGACAATGAGTATATAAGGTATTAGACCCTATGACCTAAACTAAGCAATTATTAATAAATAAAAACATTTCAAAAGGGACTTAGCTTAGCACCAAGTTAACTTGAGAATGAGAGGTGTTGGCTTCCCTTTGAAGAAGATTTACCCTATAGTTCCGCATGAGGTTTTTAATCCCCTATGAGGAAACTGACCCAATGGATGCTCATGATATGAGGGCTCCAATACCTATAGGCATGTACAGGGTTCAATTTATATCTCCCTGTTCATGAACTATGTTGCCACCATAGGAATACTAGCTAGTGGATCCATGTTTGGTACTACTTTGGACGGTGGTCCTCCTTTTATCGGTGTAAGGTTTTACAACACTGGATACCACATTTAGCTCTTGTGGACTATGTCTGTTAAGGAAAGTGTTCCCAAAAGTAAAATGAAGTAATTATATGAACCCTAACTAGGGTGACTTGAGAGGTTGGTTTAGTCTAGGTAGGGGTTATGGGACTCTACCTAGGCATTGCACTAGTTGGCTCTGAGGGAAGTCCTAGAAGGATGTTCTTATGTTATAATGATCATATATAGTAAATATTATTCTTATGTTGACTTTACATGTTGATAATCCTTTGTGATGTCAATTTCATTGGTGAACATGCTATTGGTCTATATTGCTAAACATAATGATTACTACTATTCATGCAATATTATGTTGAGTTAGGCATTATTTGTGTTCCTTTGTTTGGTTTACTTGATTGAGTAACGTACGGGGCTTTGCTTGGAAACTGCACTTGTAGGCTAAATGGGGGGGGGGGGGG
>NC_028647.1:16151050-16164722 GCF_001406875.1 Solanum pennellii
GGGGGGGGGGGGGGTTATGAGTAAGAGTCTTGCTTATATTATGTTGTTATTAACTCTTGTATATGTTGACTTGACTATACTTGTTAATTTTGGTCTTGTGTTGTACATGGTTTGGACTTATGCATTATGTAAGTATTGGCTTATATGAGTTCTTGATTGTGCATAAAGCTTTTCAAAGTACTTTGGTATGGATTTGAACAAATTTTCTCTTTAACATGATTCTATTTGTTTTATGTGCATATACTCATACTTAGTACAAGTGTATACTAACCCCATGTTTATGTTTACTAATAATTTTAGGATGTGTCCTTTGAGCTTTTTTGAAGTCCATTAAAGACTGCTTGTACATTTCCCATATGTTTCGATAGGTCCTCACTTTCCGAGGATAATGTCATTATCAAGCCACTAATGCTGTTTTTGTTTTAAGACTTCTACGTTTTTCCTTTTCATTGAAGATGTTTGTTGTAATAGCCTATATCTGGCTTCTATCATTGATGAACAGGCTATGCCCAATTGTTATACTCTTGTTTAGATGGTTATGATATGAGAAATTCGTTTTAAGACCATATCATATCTTATATATTTATGTATGTATGTATGTATATATTTATGTGTGTGTGTGTGTGTGTGTGTGTGTGTGTGTGTGTGTGTGTGTGTGTGTGTGTGTGTGTGTGTGTGTGTGTGTTTGTACAATAAAGATTGAAGACTATGTAATCTACCTATACGAAGGGTATTTGTTACTTGATATAAACATATTATGTGTATGTAGAGGTCTATGTAAATTTCAATGTAGAAGTTAATTAATAGTTTTTAATTTTAAACAATTTAATTTATGAAAGTTAATGAGGAATGCTAAGAGGTTAGTCATAGTCTTCTTCGAGGACGACAATGCCGGTTACATCTAGTTTGTGATCCCCGGATGTGACACTCCAAATTAGGGGGAACCGTTTGAAGTCATGTGCGATACAAGTAGGGTGTCTCTTGGCCTGGTATTGGGGAAAAGGTATGAGAAGATACTTCACCCCATTTACTATGCAAGTAAAGCTCTAAATGCAGCCCAAAAGAATTACACGGTTACAGAGCAAGAGCTTCTTGTTGTTGGTGTTATTGTGCAAGAAATTGATTTTGTGGTGAATCGCCGCAAAGGGACAGAGAACCAAGTTTCCGATCACTTGTCTAGATTGGAGGATGAAACTTTAATTGAGCTTGGTGATAAGGGTTAGATCATGATATGTTCCTAGATGAAAAAGTGTTTGATGCCTCCGATGACCTCATTCCTTGGTTTGACGACTTCTCTAATTATTTGGCAAGCGATTTGGTACCTCTAGGTCTGTCTTTTTCCGAAGGAAAAATTTCACACATGATGTAAAAATTGTTCTTTTAGGATGAGCCATACATGTATCGTAGTTGTGCTGATGGGATTATTCGTCCTTGTGTGCCTAAGATTGAGATGTTGAGTGTTCATGAGATGTGTCATTCGTCGCTTATTGGTAGGCATCATAGTGGTGTTCCGATTGTGCACAAAATTTTTGAAGTGTGGATACTATTGGCCTACCATCCACCTAGACTCTCATGATTTTGCCATGTCTTCTGACCGTTTCCAAATAGAGGGGATTTCAAAGAGGCCAGAGCTTCTTATGAACCCAATCATGATAATCGAGTTATTTGATGTATAGGGCATTGATTTTACGGGTCTATTTGTTAGTTCATATGAAATAAATTATATTCTTGTTGCGGTTGATTATGTATAGAATTGGGTGGAAGCAATTGTGCTCCCAAAAAATGAAGGCAAGAGTATCATCGCGTTCACGATGAAGAATATCTTCTCCATATTTGTCACCCTAAGAGTAATTATCAGTGATAGAGGTTCCCACTTTTACAATGAGTTATTTAAAACATTTCTTGAGAAATACGGTGTCTGCCACAATGTAATTACTCCTTACCATCTACAGACTAGTGGGCAAGTCAAAGTTTCCAACAGAGAGATAAATAAAATCTTGGACACACTGTGAATACCAATAGAATATATTGGTCAAGGAAGCTTGACGATGCTCTATATGTCCACTGCATTGCATACAATACTCTCATAGGTATGTATCTATACTAACTTGTATATGGGAAGTCTTGAGATTTGCCAGTAAAGCTAGAGCACAAAGTCGTGTGTCAATGAATAAGTTTAACTTAGATTGGGGGGCCGGATCAACTCAAAGGGAAAATGAATTTAATTTTCTTTATGAGTTTCTCCTAAAAGCCTATGAAAGTGCAGCCTTGTATAAAGATAAGATAAAGAAGTACCATGATCAAAGATTTAAAAAGAGACATTTTGTTGTTGGAGATCTTATACTTCTATTCCACTCTAGGTTGCGCTTATTTCCCGGCAAGCTTAAGTCCAAATGGTCCAAACCGTTATTATTCAAGAAAGTGTTCCCACATGGAGCGGTGGAGTTTGAGAATGGTGAAGGAATAAGGTTCAAGGTAACTGAATAGATGGTTAAGATTTATCTTGGAAATGCAGAGAGTTTGCAACAAATCATTGAGACCTATTATCTTGATGAAGTGTAAGTAATCAAGAGGTATGCGTCGTGTCGCGATGTTTAGTCAAGTATTGGCTAGCACCCAACCAAGGTGTAAAATCTAGCCAACCATTGGTAAACAATTACAGTCAAGTAGTTTTCCTTTGAATATTTGATTTCTTGTACCATAGTAGTTAGTTGTTAATTTTTTGTTTTATTGTTGTCTAGATATAACATAGAATTCCAGTTTAAAAAGTGACCAAAAATACAATACAAATGTCCTAATGGTTGCTACATGTGCACAGGCATATGGAACAATATCTTCAGAGAAAAAGTCTGGTGCCGAGGTCTATGGACCCCATCAACTGTCCGTCATTAAACCCCAACACTGTGAATGGCGTCCGTCGATCCCAAGTAAGTTTCCTAATTGTTCTAAGTCATAGAGTAATCTTCATTACCAGGTTCATGGATAGATGCACTTAATTTGTTTTCCAAGTACGAAACCACGGATATGGATTACGGTCTGTGGCCAACGCTTTTAGTCCTTTGGACCGCGGAGGGTTTCCATGAAATGTAGTTCATCCTAGGGACCGTAGACGCCCACCGTCGATGACTAATGCTTCAATCTAAATTTTTTATGTTTTTGTTTTTGATCGTTATGAGTTGTAAAATTATTTCAAGGGTATAATTGGGTTTTTTTGGTACTAATAAATCTTCCACATGTACTATGGCACTCAAGAAACAAGTGTTCTATGCAAAACAAGGCAAATCTAAATTGGTCACCCCAACTCTTACATGGATCAAAGAGGACACCGAAAAAGAAAAAGATTCAGCGTACGTTCATCCTAACGTACGGACCTTCCCCACTTCAGCAAGGATCACTAGGGGCACCCTCCGAAAAGTGAATATCGACGTGTCTCCCAGTCTTATGAGGAGCACACACTGATTGCCTCACTAACTTGATCCAACTTCAATTTCAAGGATGGATCAATCCCTGATTTCAAATATAACCAGGCTTCAGTCCCTGAGTCTAATCACGCTTCAAAATCTGCGACTGATTCAGCCATGGGTTCCAGTGGTAATGATTAAGCAGCCTCGTCTTATGAGGCAGCCATCTCTGGGGACACCCAGTCCCCCAAAACTCTGATTCTAATTTGACAGCTAGGGAATCTAAATGCCCAATGCAATAGAGAAAATGGCCCATACTATAATGAAAGAGAATCGAGTTCTTATAGGTAACCTTCATACAATTTTTAGATCCACCGGTTTTGAAGAAACAAAAGTGTGAGTGGATGTCCTATGACCTAGGGACGTATGGTGAGGAGATTTAGCGGGAGTTATATGCCTCCTGCACTGCCACTTTCCGCGGGTCCATTCATAAGAAGGCCAAGCCAATAGTCCAATACCCCCTCAAATCCACCATAATTAAAGATCTCTTAGTGAATATATCGCACGACACCATAAGCCAATTCTTATACGGCCCTAACAGCAACATGTGGGCTACAAACATGGCAGATTTTGATTACAGATAAGGCATCGTGAAATGGGAGCCTTCTCAAGTGTGTCATAGCAAAGAGAAGTCGTCATATCATGGCTTGTCATACATATAGAATTAGAGGGAGAGATATTTGAATGCGTTTCTACACCCAAATTAGGCCTCAAGAAGTCCACACTTACTTTGGTGGCCAAGTTCTTTTGGCTTTTGATCAGAAACAAAGTATCCCCTAATTAGGTCGACAACATGGTCATTTGGGATAAAGAAGTCATGGTAGTTGCATTGGTCGCACGAGTTGAGATACATTTTCTTAAATTTCTATTAGCGGAAATATATGGAAGAGTGTTACCACCACAACTTATCCTTCCCCATGAATGATTTTTCACCTTTGCGAGGATTTTTGAGTGCCTATTTGGAATTTTGATAAATTGGTCCTAGCTATGGGGACATTGGACATTGGGCTCATTCAGAATGAGGAGAATGTGGTAGAACCACGGAAGGGACCTTGAGTTGATGTGCCTATGAGAAACAACTTAGTCAATTCGGTCAACAAATGCACGGGAAGGGGATTTCACCTACAAATGATGCACCAGTTTTTTCCTCCCATGTTGCAATTCACGCTATAAGATCATCTAGAGCCACCCCTTTTTCCAGAACCATAATGGTACCATTGGCCCGAGTCCATAAGTTAGAGAATCAAATGGACATATTGTTGCACCATCACAAGCGTTGGATATGACTGTTGAATATGAGGAGCGCGTACAAAAAAAGATTGGATGCTTCCGTGGATCATAAGATCTGAGTTGTTGATAAGAGGTTCGATACATTCGAGGTGTGAGTTCTAGAGCAGCCAGCCCCCATAATTGACATGTCTTCCGTCCAAACCAAGTTGTCCACTCTCTTGGCCAACGTTGATTCCATCTTGAACACACCTGCTATTGATCAGTAGGACGCACCTTTCAAACTTGGTGATGATTAAGTCCTTGGTGCCCTATTTAGTTTAGATGAGCGGCCTGAGCCTTCACCTGCCAAATGGAAGAAGCATTGTTCTTATAGAAAATATGAGCACACGGAGGCGAATGAGGCCGTCAAAGATTTGCACAAAAAAAAGAAAATAGGTTATGAAAAATTCCACCTCAGATGAGCAGATGAGGGAGCAAAGAGTTTGTGAGATGATGGTAGGGGGATCAAGTTCTGTGCTAGTATTGAGGTTCTACCTACAAGGGCGGAGGATGTAAGGACTACTAAGGGCAATGTAATCATAACTGTGAGCATTACTAAATGTGCGGCACCTCGAGATGTGGGCACTACTGAGGTTGACCCTACTACTGCTAAAGTGGGATCCAAGAAACCAGACCCACGCGCCTATTGGTTAATCTTCAGCACTAAGCGCCAAAAGTTTGGTTCGCCCTAATACATTAATTTTTACTTTCTTGCATTCATTGGGGACAATTGCACTTTTTTTGTTCGGGGTGGGGTGAATGGATTGTGAGTGATAGGGTGCATTCTTACTAACTCAACTCACAGTCCTCTCTTTGGGTTTTTCTTGCCTGTGTTCTTTTTCCTATAGAGGTTGTTTAAAAGCTGTTGAACCAACATGTTTTGGAATTAATAGTGTGTGCAGAAGCATGACAATGAATAAATCATGATGTCATAGTTTTGTTGAAAATTGATACCCACCCAAATTTTGAAAACACATCTGCTCTAAGTTATAGAATAGCATAAGCTCAATATGTTGTCTCTGATCATGAAAATGAACCAACTTGATTTCATTACGTAGCTAGAAATTGAACTGGGTAAATTGATAATCTGGTAATGAAACTTTGTGCCAAGAGAGTGCTAGAATTGTTGATGATTCAAGCAGTGTGTGCCAATCTAGAACTTGCCTTGTAAGTCCTGCAAAGATAATCCACTCAAGAGTCTACAAAGTGATCATAGACCATTGATCTAAATAGTCCACTAAGTTCCTAAATGAATCCAACCGAATGATATTAAATCTCCCTTTGATCCAGATACTTTGGCACTTAATAATACCACTTTTTGCAAAAACCTAACTCACCTTCCCATTATTTACTATATCGGCCTCGGTCCCTCCTTGGACATGTGCACCTCGACTTAGGCCAAAAGCCTAAGTTAAAGGTGGCTAATACAAAATGACCTCAAATATTGGACCTAATATGACATCGGGTATTATGTACCTCAAATAATGGAAAATCCATAAGTTGAGTTAGGATTCTGATCCTAGTTACCTGCGTCTGTATCATAAGACGAAACAAGTCAACTAGTATCAGTACATTGAATGTATAATTATGCGAGTTGGATTTCTAAAACAACATCGTCTTGAAAGAGATTGTGAAATAAAAACACACACACGTGTGCGTATAAAGTAACTACAAACAATCTTAGTTCAAGAATGTGTTCCCACATGGAGCGGTGAAGTTTGAGAATAGTGAAGGAATAACGTTCACGGTAAATGAATAGATGATTAAGCTTTATCTAGGAAATGCAGCGAGTTTGCAACAAATGATTGAGTCTTATTATCTTGATGAAGTCTAAGCAATCAAGAGGTCTGCGTCGTGTCGCGATGTTTAAACAAGTATTGGCTAGGACGCAACCCAAGGTGTAAAATCTAGCCAACCATAGGTTTACAATTACTGTCAAGTAGTTTTCCTTTTAATATTTTATTTCTTGTACCATAGTAGTTGGTTGTTAATTTTTTGTTTTAGTATTGTGTAGATAAGACATAGGATTCCAGTCTTAAAAAAGTGACCAAAAATACAAAACAAATGTCCTAGTGGTTGCTAAATGTGCACAGGCATATGAAACAATATCTTCAGAGAAAAAATCTGGTGCAGAGATCTATGGACCCCATCGACTGTCCGTCATTAAGCCCCCACAATGTGATTGGCGTCCGTAGATCCCAAGTAAGTTTCCTAAATGTTCTAAGTCATAGAGTGATTTACAGTACCAGTCGACGGGCTAAATATTGTAGCACAGACTGTAAACGGGGTCTCGTAGGTCAAGACCCTAGGTTTAATAACCCGACCCGAACTCACAATTTAAAATCACAGTCTTTTAATTCTTTCCATCCTCCTTCATTCATCACCCAAAACCATTTCAAAACTTTAAAACTCCTCAAATCACTCTCCAATCACCCATAAATCCCTCACAATACAATTCCCAATTCCTTCCTCACATATATCATCTCACTTTAAGTGCTCTAAAATCCCCATTCTAATTCGGTTTTCGAGCTCGATAAACTAGGTGGATTGTCTTGAATCGAAAGAATCTTGTTGTCATAACACAATCAAACTTTTCCTTAGTATGTGTTCCCTCACTTTGAATTTCAGTTCATAGATTGAATATTAAAATTCATGAGTGGGTTCTTGACCCTGGGTAATTCTTCATTAATAAAAGAATGCTAAAAATGAACTATTAAATACCCTTCAGATGATAGATTGTGATTATGTGCATTTGTAATACTCAATTATGTATTTTATGTCATTCTAAATGTAAGTTCCGACTTAGGATTCAACACTTTGTATGAACTATGTGCCAAGAATATGTGGAACCATAAGAATGACGAAGTAGCATGGTCGAATGTTGAAAGGCATGGTTAGACTAGACTTGTGTAAAAACATAAATCGTCTTCATGAATTTGTAATTAGAAACATGTGTAAAATCTTGCATAATTTTCATCCACGAAACCCCCATCTAAGGACGGTAGATCATTCTACGAACCGTAGACCAGGTCCATGGATAGATGCACTTAATTTGTTTTCCAAGTACGAAACCACGGATGTGGATTACGGTATGTGGCCAACGCTTTTTGTCCTTTGGACCACGGAGGGTTTCCATGAACAGTAACTCATCCTAGGGACCGTAGATCCCCACCGTCGATAACTAATGCTACAGTCTAAATTTTTTATGTTTTTGTTTTTTATCGTTATAAGTTCTAAAATTATTTCAAGGGTATAATTGGGTTGTTTTGGTACTAAGAAATATTCCATATGTACTATGGCACACAAGAAACAAGTGTTCTATGCAAAACAAGGCAAATCTAAATAGGTTACCCCAACTCTTAGATGGATGAAAGAGGACATCGAAAAAGAGAAAGATTCAGCGTATGTTCATCCTAACGTACGGACCTTCCCCACTTAAGAAAGGATCACTAGGGGCACCACCCATAAAGTGAATCTCTACGTGTCTCCCAGTCTTATGAAGAGCACACACTGATTGCCTCACTAACTGGATCCAACTCCAATATCAAGGATGGATCAATCCCTCATTTCAAATATAACCAGGCTTCAGGCCATGAGTCTAATCACGCTTCAAAATCTGCGACTTATTCAGCCATGGGTTCTAGTGGTAATTATTAAGCAGCCTCGTCTGATGAGACAACCATCTCTGGGGACACCCAGTCCCCCAAAACTCTGATCCTAATTTGACAGCTAGGGAATCTAACCACTGGTGCATGAAGGGGCAATGGTAGATCTACCGAGATTCTAAATGCCCAATGCAATAGAGAAGATGGCCCATACTATAATGAAAGAGAATCAAGTTCTTATATGGATTGAGTCGAAGGCATTATAACGTTTGAGCCAAAGATTTAACATCATCTAAGGCAGGGATTATATGCTTTAATTCGAAGGCATCACATCATCGTGACTCAAAGACTTCACACCCTTTGGTGCTAAGACTTTGTATGAGTAGCTTGGATCTTACATTGCCTAATTTGCGCTTAAAGGACTAGTTACTCATTGTCTAGATTAATAACCTTCATTATTGAATGATTTATATAAGTTTTAACACCTGTCCTCTTCCTTTTTTCTTGCAGTTCATATCATGGTTCACTTCAAAGACTTGAAATCTTCTTCTAATTCACGATCCCTTGTAATATCGGATCATAAGACAGTGAATTCGAGACCAAATTACTTGTAGAGAAGCCATTAGGTGGTCAGTATGCCTCTTCTTGACCTTCTCTAGGGGAACTTCTTGGTCTAGATGATTCAACATTAGAATATAATAGTCTTCCTCCCAATACATGGCTACTTTGCTCTCCTAATCATCCTACCAAAAATATTGCAAGTTCTTTACCATGTTTGGGGTGTTGAATTATAAATAGAGAGAATCGATGGAATGATACTTTCAATTTTTATGCGGAGTTTCTTTATATTCCAGGGTATTGGGACTGGACAGAAGATATACTTAGTAGAGGTCGCCAAACGTTGAAAGACTTAAAAATATACAATGTTATGTATGTCTCACGTTTTACTTATGATCGTAACACTAACAATATGCAAGCCTTTGCGAAGCTTGGTGTCCTACTACAAACAAACTGCTCACTTCAGTCGGGGAACTATCCATATCACTTTGAGACTTACACGTAATTTGTGGTCTACCCATATCAGGTTGCTTTTATGAAGGGGTCGTGCGAAATGTCGAAGAACTCACAAGAACATTTGAAAATGGAAAAAGGTTCCTCTGTCAATTTTGTGAGCATTTATTTGACGCCTATCTTCAGCTACAAACAGAAACTCATAATGTTTCTGTGGAGAAATGTGTAGAATTTTTGTGTAAGAAAGATATAAAGTATGGACGACCCCTGCCGAGAAAGGAAAATAAATATGTTCGTTTTAGATCATCTCACAATACCACTGGGGCAATTGATGAGTCTCTTAAGTGGTCTTCTGATGAAGAAGCATTTTTCCTCAAGTTACAAATTTGGCAGCATTTTTTGTCGTGTTGGTTGCGTATATTTGTTTTTCCTACTAAGGCAGGTCATTTTATTCGCCCGGGCGTCTTTATAAATGGTGTCATTTGTCTTGTGGTAGGAGATTTAGCCTTGCGATTCTAGTTTGAGTCAACATTTACAAGGGTCTAAACATAATTTTGAGATGTTCGCAACTTGATCTCGTTCAAACTTTATTTCTAATTCAATATGTGTACGGTTGGTTAGCCTTTTACTTTAAAACCCATTACCCATTAGCTGGTGGGCCGGTTGATACCCTTATGACGACATTTTCTGGTGAAGGGGCTACAAGGTACTTTTGAAAAGAAAATCCAAGAAAGCGTATACACGGAGGAGGAAACATTGCTTGGGATGGAACATTTTTTTCATACACCTCATGCACATCATTTATAAGTATGCTTCCCAAAATTATAAGACCTAGTGAGAAAATGTGCATGGGAATCTTCTTGAAAATCATGTGCAGTTTTTGGTGAATGATGTTGTTTCAACTACGATGAAGAGGTCTTAATTCCGAAACAATATCTTGTTTTAATGTGTAGGGTTGGTGTTCCATACAAGGTCAAGGTACCTCTCAATGAAAATTCCAAAAGGAAAAATTGTCAAATCAAACATACCAGCGTTCTCGCAAGCGGCCATTTAAAGATGAGAGTAGTGAAACCTGTAGCGATCGTTGTTTGAAGAGAGAGAGACAACCTCAAGAAAAGCCAGAAGATAATGATTTGCATGCGACAGAGATTAATGACAAAAATTTAGTTTTTCAAGGACTTTAATAGATATTAAAGACGTAATAATTTAAACATTCACATTGCTCTATGGTTACAAGTTCATCCTCTAATTATTATCTCTCCCTTTTTTTGTAAGCCAAGCAATGTCAACGTGTTGGAAGCAAAACCTCAACATAGTAATGAGTTCGTAGAAGGTCCAGATTCAAGGAAATCTTTTTCTATGCCGGTGAAGAACAAGAGGTTACTTATATCTCTCATGACAAAAATAGACAAATGTTGAATTCAAGTCCCTCAAGCAACCAGCAACTGCAAGTCTGTTTTCGATGGAAGAAAGCTTGTCTCGGAACTTCGATAGGAGTTTTTCAAAGGAGCTTGGACTAAGATTCGTTCTAAACTTTTTGACCTTATTATAGACATTGCTTGTTCTCTTATAGATGAGATTCAACTTATTGTTGCAGATGTAGATTCCATGGGTGTGGACATTTCCCCTTTGAAGACTTTACATGAGTTCTTCTTTAAACGTGACTTTTCTTATGACTAAGCACGATCTGCTCTTGTTGATAAGGCTGAAGAATTTGAGAAATCTGAGTCTGATTTGAAAGTTAAGGAACACCTTAATCTCATCTTGCATGAAAAGAATGAGAAAGCTGAGGAATTATCGCTTGCTTTTCAATCCCTTAAGGAAGAAAAGAAAAAGGCGAAGGAGCTAAAAGTTTTTCAAGATGTCGCCTAGAAAGAAGTTGAAGATGTGAATCTAATGTCTTGGAAGTTGAACAAGAGTTCAACAAATGCGTTAATATTTCTTTAGTGACGACAATAGCCTCAGATGATGTACAAGAGAAGAAAAGGGTCTTAGAGGTTGCTCTTCAAG
Source organism: Solanum pennellii (assembly GCF_001406875.1). Lineage (NCBI taxonomy): Eukaryota > Viridiplantae > Streptophyta > Magnoliopsida > Solanales > Solanaceae > Solanum > Solanum pennellii. The sequence goes on from NC_028647.1 coordinate 16,162,407, forward strand.
ATTTGGCTAATTATAATCTATGCTTAGATGAGCTTATTTTAATGTTTTCTTTAAGCTTTTTGTTCTCCCTTTAGAATTTTGACTTATTAGTTGATGTTCTAGATATCAATAGCAAATAAACATTTGTATTGCTTTAATATTGTCCATTTACTATTTCTTTTGTACTTCAACTTCAAAAATCAATTATCTTATCAGCCTTATGTCTAAATAGTACAAAGGATATATCATGATATGAGAACATAGGAGTCATGAAAGATTTGATTTATCAAAATAAAACTTCATAATCTAAACATGTCAGAACTTCATAGCTTAAATCTCTCAAAATTGTTCTGGATAAATGCAATGCTAACCATTTTAGATTCACATGACCCTGATTTTTATAAAAAAATCACATCTCAGTGCAAAAAAGTTGAAATGATGCGCCTTATTTTATTCGATCAAAAAGACGACTTTCACTAATATAAAATGTACAAAAATCATAAATGAAAGCTTTATGAACTTATAAATATATATCATTGATGCCAACTCAAATGACAATGTATGACGTTTGAAAGGAATATTGTGATGTGCAAATAATGGTTTGTTTTTCCCTCTATTAGACTCATGTAACTCAACTTAGAATATGATTCTAAGCGCCTACATACCTCAGTGAAGAGGATCAAGTCACAACGTAGTTCTGGAAGACTAAAGTGATTTTTTATGTCGTACACAGTTTATAGTCTTGCGGTCCAAGAGCATCATGCAGTTTATGTTGGTATCATAAGGAGAAAATCCTTTCCTTCATTCATGAACTTCCCATTAATAAGGCCAACGCGCAATCCTTGTGAGTCAACAAGTTTGTAGGCTCCACTTGAATATACTTCTTGTACCACATATGGCCCATGCCATTTAGCAAAGAATTGCTTCCAGATCGACGAGAGGTAATAACGGGCCTTCATACTACAAGAACCTTGTCACCAAATTGAACGAATCTAACACGAAACCTTATTATTAAAAGATCGAGATATACGATCTTGATAGCATTCTAATTTTGGTGAACCTCAAGTATATTTTCATCAAGAGATTCCAATTTTTCAAGATGTAATCGAGTATTTTCTTCGTCAGTGAGTTCTTCTTGAATGGCAAGACATAATGACGGAATTTGACACTCGAGTAGAAGGACTGCTTCAACTCCATAAATAAGAGAATAAGGAGTCGCACATGTTGGTGTACGGTAGGTGGTCCTATATGCCCAAAGATATTCTTACATTCTTTCATGCCAATCTCTCTTATATTTGGAGACAACTTTCTTCAACAAATTGCAGAGTGTTTTGTTGAATACTTGATATACCGTGGTTTCACGCTATAATTAATACTTTTTCCTTAAGTTTAGTGTATCCGAAAGCCTTTTTTGTGCTAATTTTGATATAAGTTTCTCTTTGTTTTGCAGGAAATCTGTCCAAAGCTGAATGCGGAGATTTTGAGCGAAAAAATGCAGAAGAGACCACCTACGGAGCTTATGACGGTCCGTCGTGCCTTTGACCGTCCGAAAGTGGCAGCGTAGTGCAGCTGCTGAAGGAAGATGGGGAAATATGACCAAGTGTGGGATTACGAAGCTTGTGACGGTCCGTCATGGCTATGACGGTCCGTCCTGCAGGTTCGTCGTGAAGTTCAGAGAAGTGATCCCAGAACCCAGATTCCGAGAGTTGAAGTATTTTGGAACGAAGACCCTCGACGGACCGTTGTGCCTATGACGGTCCGTCATACTTGCCGTCGAGGGGAATGAAGAAAGCAGCAGAAGAAATTGCACCAAGTATGGGACGACGGAGTCCACGACGGTCCGTTGTGACCACGACGGTCCGTCGCGTGGTCAGTCGACCCAGCCGCGTTTTGGCAGATTTCCAGCAATTAGAATTCTTGTTTAATTATGTTTTTGTTTTTTATAAATAGTTCGAAAAACCTCGTTTTTGAGTTTAGACTCCTGATAGTTAGACTCTTAGATTGTTAAAACTCCGTATTGGTAAACATCGTATTGTGAGATTCTATAACAAAGCTTGGAGTACTAGGAAGTCTGATACAGGGAGAAACACCTTCGAAGTGCAGTCCAATCATAACCCAGCCACAGATGCGATTCGGGAAGAAATGGCTCAGATGAGACCTGAGCTTGGGTTGGTACTAAAACATGTCACTGGGGGTGCAGAAAAGATTAATGCAGTCAACTACTTGGCTAAACCACCCCCCCCCCAACGATGAATGTTACTATGCGGAGGATACTTATGCAGTAAATCAACAGATGGGGGGTTTCCGACCAAGCGCCCAAGGCTCAAATCAGGATAA
>NC_028647.1:16164772-16165368 GCF_001406875.1 Solanum pennellii
GATGGAAGCTACAACCGCGACAACAACTTCAACAGGGGTAACTATGCTAATAGAAACGACAGGAATGGGCCCTATGTCCCTCCTCAAAATCGTGAAGTTACTCCTAGGGATGGTGGAGATAGTATGGCGCGAGTTGAGGATATGTTGCACAAAATGATGAGGAGGTTCGATGCCAGTGATGAGCACATTAAAGAATTAAGGGGTGATTTAGCTAGTATTGGACAAAAAGTTGATACACATGCAATTTTGATTAAACAGATCGAATTGCAAATGGCCCAATTATCTGCGACAGTGAACACACGGCAACCGGGCACTCTTTTTAGCAACACTGTCCAAAATCCAAAGAATGATGTGCACTGTATGGCAATAACTACTCGGAGTGGTAGGCAAACCATTGACCCACCTATGCCATCTGCTGAGGAAAATGTGAGAAAGGATAACGATAAGGTGGTAAACGGTAGTGGTGAAGCAGAGGAAAGTAATGGAAAAGGTGCAGAAGTACCCATCAAGGTAATTCCCATGCCTAGGCCACCACCACCCTTCCCTCAGAGATTAGTGAAGAAGACCGAGGATGGTAAATACCGGCGTTTCATAAC
>NC_028647.1:16170356-16171934 GCF_001406875.1 Solanum pennellii
GCCACTCTTCTGCATCATATCCAGCCGTGGATGCAGAAGTCGATTACCGAGTCTGAAGCGCGTCTAGAGAGGAAGATGCAGCAGTTTACAGAGCGGAAGATTGCTGAGGTCAACCAGCGTCTGGACGCATTTGAGTTGAGAGTTTTAGCCCGACCTGCCCCTCCGGTTGATGTGTTGACTCTTCAGGCTGCAGTCGATAGTCTTCGTGCAGACATCGACACGATCCTAGAGGCGAGGGTTCCGGAGTCTGAGGCCCCTTCTGTCGAGCCTGCTGAGGACACCGGGCTAGCGGCCCTGTTTACTACTTCAGAAATTCCACCACCTCCCCCTCGAGAGACTGCCAAGAGGCGTAGGGGTCGAGCAGAGGATGAGGTGCGAGCAAGAAAAAAGGAGTGCCGATAGATGGAGGCTGCGAGGAGAGCCTCACTTGCTGAGGAGGAGGCGCACCAGATCAGAGCATCACAGTTAGCGGCTGGGGCGTCTACCTCCCGCACTGTTGAGACAGCAGGAGGCAACACTGATGGTGCGGTTGTTGCTGAGGACACCACAGAGGGTGTCCAGATTGCAGAGGACGTGGGTTTCGGGGAACCGGACCCACCATCTTGCTGATCGACGGCGCTTTGCGCCACAGGTTTGCTTCACCTACCAATTTAGTATTTACATTTTTATGCATTGGGGACAATTGCATGTTTTTTTGTTGGGGGTGGGGTAAATGGATAGTGAGTGTTAGGGTGAAGTCTGAGTACCCAATTCACTATCCTCTTTTGGGGTTTTCTTGTCTGTGTTCTTTTTCCCCAAAAGACTGATTACTTTTTCTGTTGAACCGGCATGTTTATATCTTTTGTACATAGTTTAATTCTAGAGCATGATGGCTAAAATGATATCCTGATAAACTGGAACATAATGCATGACTAGGCATAGTAACTGATAATTGTGTGGCTTTAAGCATTAAATAGAGTAACATCATTGCATTAACCTAAGTCTCAAATTCGAACTAGGTGTCTGACAATCTGGTATAGTGATAAGATGTCAAGTGAGTGTGAGGAGAATTCGAATAGTCCACTATTGGTACTTAGCTAGAACTTGCCTGGTTAGTCCTGCTGAAAGTAAGCTGTAATAGACAATTAGGAAAGGATCATAGGCCCTTTTTCAACAAAGCCCATTTCTAGCCTAAATAAAAGAAACCAAATGAAATTTATCCTTCTTTGATCCAAATAATCTGAGCTTAAATTAGACCTTTCTTTTTCACCCTAACTGATCTTTTCTGGGAACAATGTGTTGGCCCTGGTCCCTCCTTGGACATGTGCACCTCAGCTTATGCCAAAAGCATAAGTTGAGGGTGGCTAATGCAGTAAACAACCTTCGTTATGGCCCTGACCCAACTTTGGGTATTGTGTACCTTGACTCATGACAAAGCCATGAGTTGAGGGTGGCTATTATGAGGAATGCTCTGGAAAGTGGGGTTGAAAGAACAAACAGAGAGAAAGAACAAAAGTAAAGTTACTCAAGAATTCGTTGAAAGAAAAAAAAAGTAAAGAAAAAAAAATATACAAGAATTACAAACAAGAAAAGAAGAGA
>NC_028647.1:16173153-16173767 GCF_001406875.1 Solanum pennellii
ATATAAGTTTCTCTTTGTTTTGCAGGAAATCTGTCCAAAGCTGAATGCGGAGATTTTGAGCAAAAAAATGCAGAAGAGACCACCTACGGAGCTTATGACGCTCCGTCGTGCCTGTGACGCTCCGAAGGTGGCAGCGTACTGCAGCTGCTGAAGGAAGATGGGGAAGTCTGACAAAGTGTGGGATTATGAAGCATGTAACGGTCCGTCATGGCTATGATGGTCTGTCCTGCAGGTTCGTCGTGAAGTTCAGAGAAGTGATCCCAGTACCCAGATTCCGAGAGTTGAAGTATTTTGGAACGAAGACCCTCGACGGACCGTTGTGCCTATGACGGTCCGTCATACTTGCCGTCGAGGGTAATGAAGAAAGCAGCAGAAGAAATTGCACCAAGTATGGGACGACGGAATCCACGACGGTCCGTTGTGACCACGACGGTCCGTCGCGTGGTCCGTCGACCCAGCCGCGTTTTGGCAGATTTCCAGCAATTAGAATTCTTGTTTAATTAGGTTTTTTTTTATAAATAGTTCGAAAAACCTCGTTTTAGATTTTAGACACCTGATAGTTAGACTCTTAGATTGTTAAAACTCCGTATTGGTAAACATCGTATTGTGAGATT
>NC_028647.1:16174090-16182489 GCF_001406875.1 Solanum pennellii
TTGCCAGACCAAGGAGGTAGATAATAGGAAAAGAATTATTAACATAGATTTAGTGTATACTATAGATAGGCTAGTATTTATTGGTACGAGGTAATAACTGAGTCAAATATCGAATGCGATGCTTAATATGAGGTAATGATAAGGGTTAGGAAAGCAACACACGTAGCCGGACCAAGGTGCGGAGTGAGATTTTCTAGATGCCGGACCAAGGATTTAGAAATACATAACTTATCACTTTGCATGCAAGATACGAGGAAAGAATTGTTATAGTTAGAATTATCAAGTTATGAACCTGTGGGGAACACGTAAACCTAGTTACTTTGATTAATTGATTAAAATCCAACTTTCAAAACCGTTAAGTGTCTCTTTAAATTTCGTTAGTTATTTTTACTCATTGAGAAATATAAACCCCCTTTTTTAAGTTTTTACTTTCCAAGGAAGTCATCAACCGAACACTAGTAATAACAGATTGAAGTTAAGTCTAGACTATTTTCCTCGTGGGAACGATCCCAACCTCACTATTTGGGTTATTTACTTGACACGACCGCTTTACTTCTTATTTGAGAAGTAAGTTTGAGCGTATCAATACTTCAATGACTTCATTAGAGGCAGCATAGCACATTGAGGAATGGCATTGCTTGAAGTCAAAAAGCTCACATATCTTTGCCATCATCTAGTTGTTAAATGTCTTTCCATTATCTGTCAATATATATCGAGTAATGCCAAAACAATAGATAATATTGAATGTTGGCGACATTCTCTTTATTTAATTCATTAAAAAAAACAACTTCTACCCATTTTGAAAGATAATCGGTCGCTGCAACGATGTACAAATGACCAACAGAGAACTTAGGAAATGGCCTAACAACATCTAAACCCCAAGCATCGAATGGCCACGAAGCAATAGTAGGATGAAACACTTCAGGGGGTTGATGTATAAAATTTGCATGAAATTGGCAATCTTGACACCTTTGGGCAATATCAAAGCAATCTTTTACCATAGTTTGCCAATAATATCCCATCCTTTTTATATGAAAATGAAGTTTTGGGCCCGATTGATACGTTCTGCATACTCCAGAGTGTGCTTCTTGCACGGCTTGAGGAGATTCATCTTCCCCCACGCAATGTAAGAGTACTCCATCAAATGACCGTCTGTAGAGGGTATCTTTATAGTATAGAAAACAGGGGGCTCGTCGTCGGATTTGAGCCCTCCTTCAAAGAATTTTTCAGGCAATATTCCAAAAAACAAGTAATAAACTATTGGTTGTCTCCACTCTTCGATTTCACACTCGGAAGTAGCAATTTCTTGTCCAAATTCTTCTATATGTTCATCTGGTGGTGGAACTATCCATTTTAAAAAACAACGACTTGCATATGATCGGGTGATGCTAATGAAGAAGCTAAAGCTGCCAACGCATCAGCCTTCTTATTTTCCTTTCTAGGGATATGCTAAATAGTCACCTCCCAAGCCAACCTATCACCTTTTGAGCATCATTGCAAAATGGGAGTAACTCAGGCTTCTTCACATCATAATCCCCTTATACATGATTAATCACTAACTTGGATTCATCATATATTTGCAATTGCAAATGTTTCATATCAACAACTATTTCAAGCTCGAGTAGAAGTATTTGATATTCAGCGACATTATTGGAGCAATGTTGTGTAAGAGTGAAGGAATATGGTAGGACTTATCCATATAAAGTGGAAAACAACTCAATCATCGGCTCCTTCGCTATGTGCAACTCCATCAAAATACATCTTCTTTGGTGGTTGGATTACAATTAACATTGCATCTTCATCAGGTAACTCCTCAGATAACTCTCAGTCGTTTGGAATTGGATGATTGGCTTAGAAATCTGATGACTTGTCCTTTTATTGCCTTTTGAGATGTATATGTGATTTTGAATTGTTGAAATTTGAGATACCACCTTGCTAGACGATCACTCAAGACAGGTTTGGGCATGACAAATTTGATAGGATTTTCTTTAGACACAAGTCATACGACATGAGCTTGAAAGTAATGTTTCATCCTTTAATTGAGAATACTATGGCGAGGCATAATTTATCAATAGCTAATACTTGATCTCATTTTGTGTCATCGTTGACTCAAGTAATAAAGGGATTTTTCTTTCCTTTCATTGTTTTCTTGTTATAGAAGTGCTCCTACAGACCTTTCTTGTGCAGCAATATATAATATCAATGATTTTCTAGGTATAGGAGCTGCTCTCAAAAGCATTGTTACAAGTATAGTCCCATTCAAAAATAACATCCTTTTTCATAAGACGACTGAATGGTTGGCATCCGCCAGCTATATTTGAGATAAACCTTCAAAGGTATGCTAATTTTCCCTCAACTCATGAATGTCTTTGGGCTGATGCATCTTCAAAATAACATCTATTTTGTCTTGGTCAATTTTGATCCCTCGATATCGAACAATAAAACCAAGAAAATTTCTTGAGGTAACACCGAAGTCACATTTTAAAGGGTTCATTTTGAGTTGGTATCTTCGAATTCGTTTAAACAACATTCTCAAATCTTGCATATGGTCACCCTTTTTCTTGATTTCACCTCTAAGTCTTCATCATAATACTCAACATTTTTATGAAGCATGTTAACCAAAAAAATATTATGCATGGCTCGTTGATAAGTAACACCAACATTTTTAAACCGAGCGTCATCACTTTGTAGCAATATATGCCTTAGGAGTACGAAATGCAGTAAGTTCTTCATCTTTTGGTGCCATGCAAATTTGATTGTATACAGATGAACCATCCATAGAAGACATTTTCTCATATCAAATCGTGGCGTCAATCATAAGCTCAGGAACTGGAAGAGGGAAGTCATCCTTAGGGAATGCATTATTAAGGTCCCTAAAGTCAACACAAATTTGGATTTGGCCATTCTTCTTTCTTATGGGCACAATGCTTGAAATCCGTGTAGGATATTTGAATTATGGGATGAAACCTTCTTCAAATTAGCTTGTTGAATTCCGTTTCGATCAAAGGAACTATTTCAGGCCTAACATTGAGCTTTCTTAAGATGACGAATGCCTCATTTCACAAAAAGACGATGAACTGCAACTCTAGGATCTACTCCAGGAATCTCCTTGTACCTCCAAGAAAATAAATCTCTTAACTCCATAAGCAACTCAATGTATTTCCTTACTTCATCATCATTCAATGAGGCACTTACATATGTAGGCTTCATATCATCATCAGTCCTAAGGTTCACTTCTTTCAAGGTATCAACAATATTTTTCATCTCTTCCTCAAGTTCAGCGGGGTGCATATTTTGCCTCCTCATCTTCTTGAGGATCACCATCATCGAAGGATATGTAATGACATGTATGAACATCAACAAATTTATCCTCTATCCTTGCATGAGTGAAGTATTTTCCTTCTCACAAATTGTAATGTAGTGTGATGATCCTACACTTTCTTCATCTTCGTCCCGATCCTTAGTGTGAACTATAGTATGCTTTCTTACTCTCACGACCTTCCCACATGAAACTACAATTATTTCTTCCCGCCTCATTCTAGAATAATCAATCTAGGACAATTCTTGGATGGACCGTGCTCTTTAGAACGAGCGTGTCCTCCCATTTTTCTACAATCACCTTGACGTTTGTATTTCCCTTTCATTGGTCCCAAACGATCGACCACTGAAGTTTCTTGAGTTGACTCCGCAAGCCGATCAAATACAAAAACATAAGAAGTCGGGATACTAAGTCGATCAAACACAGAAGTCCCTTCGTTAGACATCACTGGTTCTTCTTTCATAGTAATGTAGTTGATGCTCATCCTTCTAATAGAGATTCGTACTAGTGATGGTTGTTTGAAACCCAATCCTTCACATGATTGTTTAACCATGTACCCTCTTTTCATCAACATCCTTTTAGTGGATTCAAGCCATGATTTGCCTTTTCAATAAATTCATGTGGGAGATTTCCTAATTTAGCGGTTTCATCACGATTATATCCCGCTTTAACCAATAATTTATAAGAATTCGGGTCAAAACCTTTAATTGTATGCTACTGAGGAAGTGCTTCATATGAATCATGGTCTAATGGTTTGACAAATCCTCTAATCACTTTTGAAGGTGATTTGATTACATCAATTTGTTTGATTGGAAATGTCAATTCTTTACTTTGCAACTCATAAGGTTGAATTTTGACCTTATTTAACTTTAGGATATAGTGAAGAGTAGGAGACACTCTCTTACTTAAAGATGTCTCGCTCACCTTGGGTACTATGTTCATATCTGAAAGCAGTTGATTTTTGTTCGTCATAACCCCGACATTTTCAGTTGCTACATCAACTCTCTTTGTAACACCATCCTTTTTGATTGGTATTGAGTTACCAACTTTGACTTCCATTGATACATGATCCTTTAAGTAGAACTATGCATCTCTAAAGTGTCCTTCCGTCTTGGTGAAAGGTTAAACGTCAGTGACTACCTTCTTTTGAACTTCATCTTCAAAGTACTTAAAACATTGATGGTACGTGGATTACACTACTTTATTCTCGTGGATCCATGACCTTCCTAACAAGATATTATAGGAGGTCTTTGAGTCAATAACGTGTATCCATGCACTTGAACACAGGTCTTCCATTTTTATCGCTATTTTGATTCCACCAATTGCTCTTTCCCCCTTTGTTGAATTCCTGAATCATTCAAACAACTTTCAGATAATTCATTCATTGGGATTCTCAGTTCTTTCAAAGTCCAAAATAGGAAGGATTCTAACCCCAGAACCATCATCCACCATGAACCTATTTACTTTATTCCTACGCACAAAACCTACAATATATAAAGGATGATGTTTCACTCAACTAAAGATCATAATTAGTGAATATGAACTTTGCATCACAAGTATTCACTGTTCTGAGAGAAATTCAATGGGATTTTCATACGGCAACAGTAAAGTTGGTGATGATTATTCCCCTATTATTTCTTCGTTTTCAATGTTACAACATGAGGCTTTGGTGTCACAATGAGAAATCTTAGTGCGGAACCAGCTTGGCATGAATTTCTCCAATGTCACCGGAGAACTCCGTTTTTTATAGTGATCTTCCACAACTCTCGATTTCTTTACATTTTTCTTGATTCCTCGAGTTTTGAGTAGTTTCTTCATTTTTCCTCTTCTCACTACCTTGCTTGTCTCTCTTTGTGAGTTCGCTTTGCAGCGTCTTCCTCGTGTCACCAAAATCCATCCTTCATTATCGGCACACTCTAATTATTTTCTGCTAAAGAGTTCCCTCTCATTATTTCCTCCTTCATCGATGGAAGAGACAATGATTTGCTGACATCTATCGGTTCAAAGTCACCAAATTTGATCATCATTTGTGGCAATGAGGGAAGGACATCATCACAGTTATGTACTTCGACAAACTTGCAAAAAACTGTGGGATCTTGTGAGCCAAAAGTGATAGACACTTGATTTGAATTTTCCTTCTCATCTTCAAGTAATATCATTACTTCACGAGTTAAGTCCATGATACTTTCCTTAAAGTTGAAGCACTTTTCAATAGGATGACCCATCAAACGATGATATTTGCAGTAATTAGGATCATTAATCCTTCCAGCTTGGTCTTGGCGCTTTATTTTAGGTATCTCAATGAGTTTGAACGTAATGAGCTCTTAAAAAATTGTCGGAACATCTGAGTCCATGAATGGGTACTCTTTTGATTGCATTTCCTTCAAAGATAATTTTCGGTCGGCGTTGTTTTGTAAAATGTCTTGATCTTCACAATTTGATTATTTCTTAGTTTTGTGGCGACTTCCAAAGGTTCAACCTTAACATTCATCGACTCTTTTTTTTCATACTTGTGTGCAAATTTTCCCCCTTTCTTTAACACCACTTTCGCTTTTCCTCTACGAGTTTTATAAATCGGTGGTCCTTCATTTCCGCTTGAAGACATGCTTAGAAACATATCATGAGCTCGTGTGGCTAGTTCCTGAGATGACTTGGGCTTGATACCCTATAAAATGTAACAAAGTCTTCAACGCATTCCTTGTATGCACATTTCTATTCTAAAGGTTTCACTAACTCTAACCTTGCAATTGAGGCTCGCATTCCTCCATCAATTGAAGAACTCAATGAAATGTTCATCCTACCATTGACGTGTATTGATAAGTTCAATCATGCTCATAGAGCATCTCGTGCTATAAAAATGATTGAGAAATTCATGTTCAAGGTGTTTCCAATAATCAATGGAACCAGCCTAGAAATCCGTACACCAGTAGAAAGCATTTCCTTGAAAGGAGCGCACAAATTGTTTAACCAGATAATCTCCATATGTTCGAGCATTATTGCAACTTTCAACAAAATGTGCAATGTGTTTCTTTGGATTTCCCTTATTGTGGATTTGTTACAATTTTGGAGGTATATAACCTGCAAGAATCTTCAAAACATCGATTTTTAAAGTGTATCACTTGGTATATGTAAATGATGAATTTGAAGGGACATCATATTTATCTTTGATAGTTCCCAATATGAAGTCTTATAGTTGATGAATGGGAATTTCCCCTTCAGCAGATACTTGTAGTTCATCAACATGTGTTTGCTTTGTAGAGGATTCTCCTTTTTCTTGTACCATTGGGCGCTTTCCTGGTTCATTTCTTGAGCCTCCATCCATAGCATTTTAAACCTTGTCCATTAACTTAACAATTTGATTATCCTGATCTTGCACATACTTTGTTAGACCTTCAATTTCCTTTGTCAAATTTGTTATTTGTTCTTCAACAATTGAGGTGTTAGTCATCATTGCTTGGATTGACATTTTGGGTGATGTAGTAAAGCATGGATTTTCCTAAAACTAGAATCTAATTGGAACAAGTTACGTGGAGTAATGCGCAGCTCTAGGGATTAAAGCATCATCTTCATCCTGAATAGTAGGATCCTTGTTATTGAATGGACTGAGTTGGACCAATGTCTTTTCAACAATCTCAACTATATTTCCTCCTTCTACTAATTCATTTGGAGAGAATCTTTCCCCTTTTGAAGATGGCAGATCCAGAATAGGAACTTATGTAGAGGACGTTTGAAGTGTTTGTTGTCCTATTAAGTTTGCTTTGTTCCTAGTGATAGTCCCAAACATTCCATAGTAGCATCCAGTATGTCCTAATTTTACCATTCATGATTGAACTATATGTCACATATAATATATGTTTCTAGTGTAGTTTTTAGTAATCATCAAATTTTTGTTAACATTCATTATACTACAAAAATTAGAACTTCCTTATAAGAATTAAAAAAATATATATATATGAGAAAAATATCTATAATAATATTGATATAATAAAATAATAAAAGCAATAATTTAATATAATGAAACAACCTCCATTTAATTATAATGTATATGCCTATGACTTTATTACAAGTTATAAAGTTTGTTTTTTAAATTGTTAAATGTTTGTTCGATTCGGTTTGAGTGTACCAAATGTATTTGAGAAATTCCCGGAATTTGGAGTGCCACCATGGTGTATTAGATTTGGCCCCGTAGGAACTATGCGCATGGATTGAAAAGTTTTTAACTCCATGAAAGATCAAAAAATCTCTTTGACCTTTAACGATTTGGTTGAAATGTTCTCAATTCTAATAGCTGCACCTTCTACTGATATATTTAAAAGGAGAAGGACAACTATAGATACAAAAAGACGAAAATTACTCATGATTAAACTGAAAAATAATATGATTTTGCTTTTTATCTGTTAATTGCTTCTAGGCTTCATTCATTATATAGTGTTTCAAAATTTATTTATGGACTCAATAGAATAAATAGACCAAGAATTTCTTACCAAAAAGTATCAAATATGGTTAGTTACCTTAGTATTGAGATTTGTGTTATCTTCAATAGATTAAATTGATATAGATTTATTACCAAAAAAATGGCAAATAAGACTACTTACCTTAGTGAAAAGATTTTTGTTATCTCAGTCTCAATTATAATATAAGGGTGTGTTTGTTATGAAGGAAAATGTTTACTAACTTGCTCATGTTTGTTTGAGTTAAATATTTTGAAAAATATTTTCAAAACCAACTCATTTTTCTCAAATTTAACGAAAAAGACTTCCCTTCAAGACTTAAGGAAAAAAAATTTCCAAAAGTCTCTTCCAACTTCATATTAATTTTTGTGTTTTTGAGAAAATCAATTTATTTTGTCCCTGCGCTCAAACCAGCTCCCCCAACCACCACTACCACCCCCCCTCCCTTTCCAAAATAAACAATTTGAAGCTACTTTTTTAAGAAATGATTTTAACTTCAGTTTTTTTACCCCAGCTTCACCTCTACCCCTAGCCCCCTACAAAAATCACCCCATAAAAAAATATTAAAAGTTCTTTTTAAAAGATATTTCTAATTTCAATTTTAAATTTTTTACCCTCCACACCTTGTC